>NC_053429.1:61872303-62056211 GCF_007990345.1 Gossypium hirsutum | reverse complement strand
GAATTTTATAAATGAATTAATAATCAATATAGATCAAGAATTATCGTAAGATATAACCGGGAATGAGAAAACTGCAGATTAGCCCTAGTAATCAACCGTACTATTTAGGTAAGTTCATAGTATAAATAAATATATTTATGAGTTATTTAATAGTTTTGGTTCAATTTAATGTGTCGAACTTTGATATTAAGTGTATTTAAAAATGCTTACAATTAAGTAGAAGTGAGAAATAGATATTTGGTAATTGTTGATCTTTTGGGACAATATGGTTATATGATATTGAATGAACTTAACTAATGAATACCATGTATACGAGTGTGTTTCTAGAAGCTCCTCTAAATTATAATTGTATAAACTCTATTAAAATGCCTGTTTGAACATAATAAATGCTTAGGATTCGATTGGCATACCAATAGGGTTTGAATGCGTGCTGTATGGATGTACTTCAGTGCCTATATTTGTGGTTCATGCCTCTTTTTCACTTGGTGCCTTTGTTAGCCTTCGATGCTCTATGGGTGTTTTGGGGAACCCGAGTATCCGAGTCATATGCTAAGTTCATTGGGTTTGAATTATAGACAAGGTTAAACTATTTTATAAATTAGGATTATATTCATTATTGTTGTATCAAAATAATCGTAAAATATGTTCATATAATTGATGTATAAGTAATAGAGTGTTATTTATTTGTGAATAGATTTGGTTTGAACCGTAGTGGATATCAATATATACGAAATGTTTAGCACTAATGTTATATGATATGTAAATGGTTTCATGTTTAATAATTTAAGTTTTTTTTTAATTCAATGTAAATTGAGGTAAGTTGTTATTAGTTTTATCCATGAACTTACTAATTTCGCCAACTTACTTGATTTTTTTATTTTCTATATTACGTTTTGCTGAACTAGTCGAACTGATCAACTTCGGAGCTCACACTATCCAACCATTATTTCAGTAGTTTTTGATTTGGTTATTTTGGTTTGTGCATGTATATAGGGCTTTGAAGTTAATGGACTTAGATTTATAGTTGAGTTTTAATTAAGTTAAAAATGTTTATGATTTAAATTCATGTTTATATTGAACTCCTAGTGAATATAATGTAATTGATGAATGTCATGTTAAATGTGTTTGGTAAGTTGATGATTGAGCCATTTGAATGGTATGCATGATTTTGTAATTAGTGAAACAAAATGATAGCTAGTTTTGGTATATTATTTGTAGATAGACATAGAAATAGTCATTTTGATTTGGTAAACATAAGTTTTGAGAATGACTAAGTTGTAATTGTACGGTAGTATTAAGGATTGATTTTTGTTTATGCTAATTGAAGTTTGATTGGTGTTGAATGAAACTATTATGTTGTTTATATCTTGGTGTGTAAGGGTGTTACTTATGTTTAAATTGTGGTGCCACTGAGACTATATTGGTTAAACACTTGGATGAGTGAATTTGGTATGTTTTAAGCTTGTTTATATGTGTTTTGAAGGCATATGAATGGTTGATTTTGGTTTGCCTTGGCACCTAAGATTTTGGTAATGGTTTGGCTTGTTTTAGAAGTCATTTAAGTGCATACAGCCTGGGACACGGGCTGTCACATGACTATGTGTCCAATTATTTTTGGAGCAGGTTGGTCTACATGGGCATAGTGAGTTACACGGGTCTAGTGACACGGTCGTATGACGTATTTCAAATTTACACTATTTGGCCACTGACAACTTTTGAAAAGAGTTATATTTCTACCTTTAACCTATCTAATTGTTGTACTTAGGTATATTTTGTTGCATTTTAGGGCATTTTAATTAGCATTTCTTATATTGCATTCGAACTTGGACTATGTTGAGTTATTTGGTGCTTTTAATTGGTTTTTTGGATGTTTGTGTGGTGGTAGGAAAGGAACAGGTTATCGAAGAAAGGAAATAAAGGAGTTAAGTTTTACTAGAGCAAAGTGTAGATGGTATTCCAGCACGAGTGCTGCAGCAATGCTGGGAGGACTAAGTCAAACGTTTCATGTGCAGCTATTTCAATTTGAAATTTAAACTCGTACCAAATAAATCACCTTAGAAAAAGAGAAAAAGATTAACACAAACTAATTGGCTGAACTCTCTCTATACAAGGACGATGAAGGGAACATCAAAAGGCATCCCAGAGAGAAGTAAAAGAGTAAAAGATCTCAAGGGAAGAGGAAGTCATCCTCTCGGTAAACACAGGACTATGATGCTATAGTGTGGACTAGCGGAAGTTGTTTTCCCCATGTCCTTCCATTATTTCCTTAGTGCTCTCTTATGAACTTATTTGGTTGTAAACGAAGGTGATGGTTTGGAATTTTATTTCCCAACCAATAAGTTAAATCTCATCGGAGTTGGGGTTATTTTGATGATACTTAACTGTTTAATTTTTTGTGGTATAAATCTAATATTTTACCCCCATTCAATTTTTTAAGTGCAATCCCTAAGAATAGTCAATGAAATATTGTTCTTGTTAAGTTGATTTAATGCAGGAAATGTTGGATTACTTAACTACTATTGGATGGCATGAGCAAAATTCAAATGATGCTTGAGTCATAAAGAAGGAATTACACAAGTTACTGTAATAAGAACCTGTATAATTAGGGACAGTGACTTGAGGTTTTGCCCTGAAAGAGGCAGGCCACTCTAGACTCTTCTACACAGTAAGTTAATCAAGATTTGCCACGACATTATTGCCATTAAGGTTGATTCTGAGTAATCCCAACCTTCCACACAAATATTTAGACACAATACTTGATTTCTATCGGAATATCTTAGCCTTAGCATTCTTAGTTGATTGTTTTTCATTTATATATTATTCGCGCAATAGTTCCCATATTACACTTATGTTATTAACTTTGCCATAGCAATCCCTGTAACAGTCCATTTTCAATGAAATCAGAACAGTAGTTTGGGACCACAAATACAATGTGAAAATATTCATTTTATTATTATTTAATATCTACAGAATGATAGTAAGTCTATAAAGATTTCGTTAAGAAATTTATCGTTTGCATGCTAATTGATAAAAAGGACTAAATCGCGTAAAGTACAAAAGTTGTGTTCTAATAGTTAAAGGTGTTTAATAGCTATAGAACTTAAAGTGAAGGTCCTTATATGGTAATTAACCTATAAATGAGTTAGTGGAGATGTTGGCTTGGTATAAGTGAAATTTTAATTTTTAAAAGGTTATAAAGGTAAATTAGTAAACAGTGAAAAAATTAACTAAAAAAGATATCATCTTCTTCATTTCATCTAAGTTTAACTGAAAAAACCATTGGAGGAGAGCTTAGGTTCGGTCAAGCTATTCCCTTGCATGTAAGTGCAATTTTGCTTTGTTTTTAATGATTTCAATATTTTGAAGTCGTTGTAGCTTAATCTAACTAGCCTAAGGACTAATTTGAAATACTGTTAAAAGTATAGATTTTTTCCATGAATGCGTGTTGGTTGTTCTTGATGTTTGATGGATGAAAATGAAAGTTTAGTGATAGTTAAACAAGTCTTGTAAAGTGATTTTGGTTGAAAATATCAAATAGGGATTAAATTGAGAAAAGTGAAATTTATGTGGTGAAATGTGTGAATAAATGAAATGTATGGGTTGCTTTAAGTTAGATGATATTCGGCTAGCATGGGTGTGGACTAAATTGCATGAATTTGCATTTTTATGAGTTGGGGATTAAATTGTAAAGAAGTCAAAAGTTTAGTAGAAAAATAGTAATTTTCCAAATTATTAATTTTGGATTGAATTGAATAAAATATGAATTAAAATAGTTAAATTATATAGATCAAGAAAAGCCTCGTTCGAAATTAGATCGGGGGGAAAACAAAGTAGTGGATTGATCGGTCAATTTTCTCTGTATTAATTTGAGGTAAGTTCGTATGTTAATAAGCATTAAAGTAATTTTGTTTTAAATACTTTATTATTGCATTCTCGATGAATACAACTTCATGGAAATATTTGAGGAAGAATTGGTAATGTATAAAATCCCGGTTGAACCTTAGGAATAGATAGGATACAAATGCCATATCATTAGGGGTATAGTGTTTTGGGTGTTGGTCCTGTACGTTCTACCGATGGATGAGTTTTTCGGCATATGTTGCAGTTAGTCGTCAGCTTGTGTGAGCAGCACTGTGTAGCTACATCTTGACCGTCAGGTGTGTGAGCAGACCTGGTGATAGCTCGAGTGTGAGCATATATATATGAGATATGAGATAGAGATGGTTTCGACCATGTATTGGCGCTTAGTGTGCGAGATACCCGAGTATTCGATATTATTCCAAATGGTTCAATGGGTACAGTGATATTACGAGAGTGTATGAGTTCGATATTAACCAATACAGGTATGTACGTGAATCATGTGGAAGTTGAATCTATGAGATTTGTGATTCATAATTAACTTTATTGGTGATTATATGTTAAGCTATTAACACCAAATTGAAATGCATTATGATTTACATTACTTGCTTAATTGTGGTTGATTGGTAAGTTATATTTGCAGTTATACGAACTTACTAAGCTTAATTGCTTACTTTGTTTTTTTTACGTGTTTTATAGTGATCGGAAGCTTGCTCGTTTTGGAATTTGTTGAAGATTGCATCACACTATCGAACTCTTATTTTGGTACTTTTGGACTTAATGTATTTTGGTCAGATGGCAGGTATAGGTTAGTTGGCTAATGGAAGCCTATATGTTTTGTTATGTTTTAGCCATTGATGTGGCTTGACAATGGTATATGCTTTGATATGTAAATATGTGTAAATGGCCTTTGATATGTGGTTTATAATTGTTATGTGAATGCCTTGTTATGAATTGGTATTTAAGGTAGCAAATGGTTGAAATTGAGAATATATTAGTATGCTAAGTTTTAGGTAAGATAGTGCACATATAAATTGACCATTCAGGTGAATCTTGAAAGTGACATTGGTATGTTTTTGAATGGTAATTGTGATGCTATGAGTATTATGGTTGTTGGTATTGGTATGTATTTTTGGACTTGGTTAAGATTGATTTGAATGCCTATTGATGATATGGTCATATGATATTTAATATGTGTAGGTATCCATCGCCAGAACAGGGTTTCGGAGCTGTGACAGCCCAAAGTTGACCCTAGTCGGGAAGTGGTTTCGGGACCGCTAAACCGAGTCACCGAAATGTTGAATGTGATATTTATTGTCTAGAATATGTAATTATGAATGTGTGAAAATTTCAAGCTTCGATTTAGTCGATTGCATGCGAATTTAGTCAATAGGACTTATGTGAGAAAATTTTAAAATGTGATAGGTCAATGTGTGAGGACCTATTAGTGCATGTGGACAAAGGGGGGACTTGCATGTCAAATTCCCCCCCCCCTAATGAGTAGTGGCCGGCCATGACAAGGAATGATGGCAAAACATGTCATGAAACATGTTTTGTTAATGGAAGAATAAAATAAGGAGTATGGGTAATAAAGAAATGGAAACAAAAGAAAAAAAAATGTGTGGTTGCCCCCCCATTGCCGTGAGCTAAAGAGAAGAAGGAGAAAAATTTGTGTTCATCCTTTCTCACCTTCATTTAGCCTAAATTAGAAAGAAAAACAAAGAAAAAATTTCTCATCCTTTGGTTCATCCTTGGCCAAAAATTTTAAGGAGGAAAGAAGAAGAAAGGTGAAGAGATTCGGCCATGCATGTAGCTAGGCTAAGGTATGTTGATGATGTTCCATGAGATGCATGCATGTTTAGTTGTTAGCTTGAGTTCTACCTAGCCCATGTCTAAATCTTGCTATGTGATGGAAATGGCACTTGACCATGGATGCATCATTCTTGGTTGATGTTTGATGTTGTGGTGATGAGGCATGAGGATGAGTTAAGATTCGGCCTAGGTGGAGGTTGTGTTAATGCCATTGCATGCAAAATATGAAGCTTGTTAATGATGCATGTGATGATGGCTTGATGATTCTTGAACCTCCTTTTTAGCATTTTTGTGTGAGCACATATGTGCATTGGTTGCTAAATGGAAGAATCGGCTAGCAAGATGTGTGCTAAGGCCGAATGTAACTTTGCATGTTAATGAGCAATGCATGTGCTAAATTGATGAAAAGGGGGAGGATGCTTTACTAGTGTGTATATGTGTGTATTAAGTGTTGAAATCGACCCAAAATAGACATGCATATTCGGCCAAAGGGAAAGAAATTAGCTAATATGTTGTGTTGATGCATGATTTTTGCATGTATGAGACTTTAATGTCTAATGTATAAATATGGGCTAAGTGCCTTGTGTTCATCTTTTTGATGACTAAATGATGAAATCAATTTATTTGTTTAATTAAGCTCAAGAGCAAAGGGGAAATAAATCCGATAAAGGGAAGGAAAAAGTGGTCGAATAGCTAGCGGAATCGTTCGACAACACCCGAGGTAAGTTCTTGAGTAAGAGAGCTTAAATTACGATGTGATTAAATCATGTTTTAAGCAAATTAAAATCATGCTCTATGAGTGGCTATTGAGCCGAATGTGCAAGGATGGTGTGTGCCTTGTGTTGAGTTTTCTAATGAAAAAGAAATACGAATGTGCCATGAATTATTGTTAGAGGTGCATGATTAATTGAATGCTGTCCGGGCTAAGTCCCGAAGGCTTTGTGCTAAGTGAATATATCGGACTAAGATCCGAAGGCATTTGTGCGAGATACAAATTCCGGGTTAAGCCCCGAAGGCATTTGTGCGAGATACAAATTCGGTTAAGCCCCGAAGGCCTTTGTGCGAGATACTAAATCCGGGTTAAGTCCCGAAGGCATTCGTGCGAGTTGTTAAATCCGGGTTATGTCCCGAAGGCATTGTGTGAGTTACTAAAACCGGGCTATGTCCGAAGGCATTTGAACGAGGAGCTATATCCGGTTAAATCCCGAAGGTACGTGATTTGGTAATGAATGAGCTTGCTGTAAAATTCCAGCGAATACTCGAAAAACATCCCAATATGGGGATATGTTACGTATGTGTTGAATTTAATCGAGCCCTTACAAATAAATGTTCGCTCAGTTGATAAACGAGCTACCGGCCTTCGGCTAAGTTAGTTTATTGTGTATGTACATAAGGGTTGTTAATGTTGTGAAGCAAGTTTGATATCGGTAAATTGCGTATTATGAAATATTCCGTTTAGCTAAATGTGTGCTATTCTTTGTGTATGCTGGAATTCCTTGCTCAAAACTTACTAAGCATAAATTGCTTACTCGTTACATTGCTCCTCTGTTTATAGATTTTTGGTTCTCCAGCTATCGGACTCGGGATCTTGAAGTCGAAGTCGCCCACACTATCAAAGGCTCTTTTGGGTACTATTTTGGTTGAATTTTGATATGGCATGTATAGGACTACCCATTGTTGTCTTCGAGTACTTTATGAAATGTATAAGTGTACAGCCATGCGAAAATGGCTTGTAGAAGTGGAGTATGGCATTAGACCATTCGTGTTTATGAATGTATAAATGGTTTCATGATGTAACTATAGTTGGAATGGAAGTTTGAGCAAATGATCAGCCATTGGAATGGCTAAGTATGATCATATGTGGGCATATGTATGACAAGGCCCTAGTTGGTCCATGAAACCCCGAAAATAGGTAAGGTTTACTTTGAAAACAGAGGCTGACAGCAGCAGTGGTGGGATTGGAAAAATCACAAGAATTCGTAGGAGTGGAATTAAATAGTGAATAAATTATGTAATCGAACCTTGATGAATCTACTTTCATATGAAAGTAACGAAACAATCATATGAACAGTAAGTAAGAGATATTCAGGTTTTTGTGGGACAGGGCCAGAACAGTTTCTGGATTCCTGTTCCGACGTTGGAAATTCACTATAAATTGACCAGAGATAATTAGGAGTCATACCATATATGTATGGATTCCTCTCTGAGTCTAGTTTCCATAGAGACAAACGCATCAGTATTGAAGCTCTGTGCAGAGAGATATCCTAGTCGTAATGAGCAAAGGTCAGTGTAGTCGACCCCTGTAACATGGGAGACTTTGACTAATAAACTGTACTAATTGGCCGACCAAAAATTCTAGAAAAAAATACATAGATGGGACATGAGTATAGTTTAGGGAAAAATCACAAAACTGATTTTCGAGTTGTGAAACTCAAGATATGATTTTTGAAGCGACTAGTACTCAGACTGGGCAGTGTCTGGAAAAATTTTCAAAGTTTGTTAACATCTCGTGTCCGACTCCGGTGTCGGTCTCGGGTTCGGGGTGTTACATTAAATTGGTATCAGAGCCAGGTTTAGTCGATTCTAGGACTACCGTAATGTGTTGGGTCTAGCTATACATGCCATTTTATGTGATTACTTGATAGTGTGGTGATTTCTGACAATTGTAAATGTGTTTATAGTAATGGATCCCGATCGTGACCGAGAGGTAGCTGATGATCTTGAGAGTGTAGCGCCTGCTCCCGCATAAGGGACAGTGCCGGCAGACTCTCAACCTAATGCTAGTAATCCGAATGATGAAGCTAGACAAGCATTCTATAGCGTGATGAATGATTCGTTCAACCAATACATTCGAACTAATATGGCTGTTCCACAACCTCCATTCCCGACAAATACTACCCCCGCACCTACAATACCACCGGTAACGGACCAAATAAGGTCAAATAAGCCCCCAGTTGACAGAATCGAAAACATGGGGCTACTGAATTTAAGGCTATGGATAGCGATGATGCCGAGCAAGCTGAATTTTGGCTGGACAACACTATCCGGGTACTCGATGAGCTATCTTGTACACCCGATGAATGCCTAAAGTGTGCTATCTCCTTGCTACGTGATTCTGCCTACTATTGGTGGAGTACTCTGACTTCTGTTGTGCCCCGAGAGCAAGTAACTTGGGAGTTTTTCCAAACTGAGTTTCGAAAAAGTATATCAGTCAGAGATTTGTTGATCAAAAACGGAAGGAATTTCTTGAGCTTAAGCAAGGCTCCATGTCGGTTACTGATTACGAGCGAAAATTTGTTAGACTTAGCAAATACGCTCGAGAATGTGTTTCGTCCGAAGCTATTATGTGTAAACGCTTCGAGGATGGGCTGAATGAAGATATAAAAATGTTCGTTGGCGTTCTTGAAATACGAGAGTTCGTGGTACTTGTTGAACGAGCTTGTAAAGCCGAAGAGCTTAGAAAAGAAAAGCAAAGAGTTGATGAGGGAACTGGAGAGTTTCGTAAAAGATCCTCGGGAAGGTCTCTTCAACAAGCATCGAAGAGATTTCGAGATGATGCGGGCCAGTTTAGAGGCACTTCGGGCCTTTTTAGACGAGATCGTGATCGACCCCTTGTGGATACACGAGGCACTTCGGTCGCCAGTGTTGGGAATGAACGTCGAGATAGAACGAAATGTCGATATTGCGGTAAATGGCATTCGGGGAGTTGTAGATTCCCTGACCGCTCCTGTTACAAGTGCGGATCAGTTGACCACTTCATTAAAGATTGCCCGAGGTTGTTTGAACAGAATGAAAATCAGAGTGGGAAACCGGGTGCTACCACTGCTCGAGGTAGACCATCTGGAAATACGGGCAATGCTAGTGGTGGTCAGAGAGGTTCTAGAGGTGATATAACCAGATCCGAAGCTCGTGCGCCTGCTAGAGCTTATGCTATACGTGCCCGCGAGGATACTTCTTCGCCTGATGTTATTACCGGTACATTCACTCTCTTTGATACTAAGTAATTGCTTTAATTGACCCCGGTTCTACTCATTCTTACATATGTGAAACCTTAGCATCCAGTAAGACTTTACCTATTGAGTCTACTGAGTTTGTAATTCGAGTGTCAAATCCCTTAGGTCATTACGTGCTTGTCGACAAAGTGTGTGAGAAATGTCCCCTGGAAATTCGAGGTTCCTGTTTCCCGGCGGACTTGATGCTTTTGCCGTTTGATGAATTTGATGTTATCCTTGGTTTGGATTGGTTGACCGCGCATGATGCGATTGTGAATTGCAAGAGCAAGACTATTGATTTGAGGTGCGCAAATAACGAAGTAGTCCGAATTGAGTCTGCGGACTTGGAGGGGATGCCAGCTGTAATATCAGCAATGTTGGCACAGAAATATGTAAGAAAAGGGTGCGAAGCATACCTTGCGTATGTACTTGATGACAAAGAATTAGAAAAGAAACCTGAATCTGTGCCGGTGGTTTGTGAATACCCGGATGTTTTTCCGGAAGAATTGCCGGGTTTACCACCTGTTCGGGAGATAGAGTTTGGTATTGAGCTTGCACCTAGGACTACGCCGATTTCGATAGCCCCATATCGTATGGCACCAACCGAGTTAAAAGAGTTAAAAGCTCAGTTGCAAGAATTGACGGATAGAGGTTTTGCGCGACCAAGCTTCTCACCTTGGGGTGCACCAGTATTGTTCGTGAAAAAGAAGGACGGAACCATGAGGTTGTGTATTGACTATCGTCAACTGAATAAAGTGACGATAAAGAATAAATATTCGTTGCCGCGCATCGATGATTTGTTCGACCAACTGAAGGGATCCACAGTGTTCTCAAAAATAGATTTGAGATCGGGCTATTATCAGTTGCGAATTCGAGAATCGGACATACCAAAAAAAAAAACTGCCTTCAGAACGAGATATGGTCACTATGAATTCTTAGTGATGCCGTTTGGGCTCACTAATGCCCCTGCGGTATTTATGGATTTGATGAATCGGATCTTCAGACCATATTTGGATCGGTTCGTAGTTGTGTTCATTGATGACATTTTGGTCTATTCAAGAGATGAGACCGAACATGCTGAGCATCTGAGGCTAGTGCTGCAAATTTTGCGGGAGAAGCAGTTATATGCTAAGTTCAGTAAGTGTGAGTTCTGGTTAAGAGAGGTTAGCTTCTTGGGTCATGTGGTATCCGCGTCGGGTATTCGAGTTGACCCGAACAAAATTTCAGCCATACTTGACTGGAAACCTCCGAGAAATATTACTGAGGTTCGGAGCTTTTTGGTGCTCGCCGGTTATTACCGACGATTTGTCAAAGGTTTCTCGATGATAGCCACACCAATGACGAAGCTACTTCAAAAGGACGTTAAGTTCGAATGGACGGAGAAGTGTTAGAAAAGTTTTGATCAACTGAAAACTCACTTGACTGAAGCTCCAATTTTAGTGCAACCCGAATCGGGTAAAGAGTTTGTCATTTATAGTGACGCATCCCTACTTGGGTTGGGTTGCGTATTGATGCAAGACGGTCGAGTTGTGGCCTATGCGTCGAGACAATTGAAGTCACACGAGAGAAATTATCCGACCCATGATCTCGAATTAGCCGCCATCGTATTTGCTTTGAAAATATGGTGACATCATTTGTTTGGTGAGAAGTGCCATGTATTTTCGGATCACAAAAGTCTCAAATATTTGATGACTCAACGAGACTTGAATCTGCGACAAAGACGTTGGCTTGAGTTGTTGAAAGATTACGAGCTTGTCATTGATTACCACCCGGGAAGGGCTAACGTGGTTGCGGACGCCTTAAGCCGGAAGTCATTGTTTGCTTTACGAGCGATGAATGTGCATTTGTGTGTTCTACCAGACAATGTGTTGGTAGCTGAATTAAAAGCTAAACCATTATTGACTCACCAAATTCGTGAAGCCCAGAAAGTCGATGATGAATTGGTTGCAAAACGGGCTAAGTGTGTTCCGAACGAGGAATCGGAGTTTCAAATTGATGATGATGATTGTTTGAGGTTCAGAAATCGTTTGTGTGTTCCAAGGAATTCGGAACTCATTTCGATGATTCTGAACGAAGCCCATTGTAGCCAAATGTCAATTCACTCGGGGAGTACGAAAATGTACAACGATTTGAAACGTCGATTTTGGTGGCATGGTATGAAACGAGACATCTCCGACTTTGTTTCGAGATGTTTAATATGTCAACAAGTGAAAGCGGAACATCAAGTGCCTTCAAGATTACTTCAGCCGATCATGATACCCGAGTGGAAATGGGATCGAGTCACAATGGACTTTGTGTCCGGACTGCCATTGTCAACTAGTAAGAAGGATGCGATTTGGGTTGTTGTCGATAGACTGACTAAGTCGGCTCACTTTATCCCCGTGTGTATGGATTTTTCATTGGATAGACTAGCTGAATTGTACGTTTCTCAAATTGTGAGATTACACGGGGTACCTGTTTCTATCGTGTCGGAGAGAGATCTGAGATTCACCTCACGATTTTGGAAGAAATTGCAAGAAGCTCTGGGTACCAAGCTGCATTTTAGCATTGCTTTTCACCCCTAAACCGATGGTCAATCCGAGCGGATAATTCAGATACTTGAGGATATGTTGAGATGTTGCATCCTCGAGTTCAGTAGTTCATGGGAACGGTATTTACCTTTGATTGAATTCGCTTACAACAATAGTTTTCAATCAAGTATTAAGATGGCACCTTACGAGGCTTTGTACGGTCGTAAATGCCGTACACCATTGTTTTGGACCGAGCTCAGTGAAAGTAAATTTTCGGAGTTGATTTGATTAAAGATGCTGAACGGAAAGTAAAGGTAATCCGTGAAAGTCTGAAGGTAGCCACAGATCGTCAGAAGTCGTACGCGGATTTGAAACGAAAAGACATCGAGTATCAGGTGGGAGACAAAGTGTTCCTTAAGGTTTCACCTTGGAAAAAGATACTCAGGTTTGGCCATAAGGGCAAGTTGAGCCCGAGATTCATTGGGCCGTATGAAATCTCCGAACGAGTTGGTCCGGTTGCGTATAGATTGATTTTGCCCCCGGAGCTTGAAAAGATTCATGACGTCTTTCATGTTTCGATGCTTCGACGCTATCGATCTGATCCATCGCACATAATTAGCCCATCAGAGGTTGAAATTCAAGTCGACATGAGCTAGGAAGAAGAACCGATGCGTATCCTAGCTCGTGAAGTGAAGGAGTTGCGAAACAAAAGAGTTCCGCTAGTAAAGGTGTTATGGCTCAAACACGGGATCGAGGAAGCTACTTGGGAGACCGAGAGCTCGATGAAAGAACGATACCCAAACCTATTTACCGGTAAGATTTTCGGGGACGAAAATTTCTTAAGTGGGGGAGAGTTGTGACAGCCCAAAGTTGACCCTAGTCGGGAAGTGGTTTCGGGACCGCTAAACCGAGTCACCGAAATGTTGAATGTGATATTTATTGTCTAGAATATGTAATTATGAATGTGTGAAAATTTCAAGCTTCGATTTAGTCGATTGCATGTGAATTTAGTCAATAGGACTTATGTGAGAAAATTTTAAAATGTGATAGGTCAATGTGTGAGGACCTATTAGTGCATGTGGACAAAGGGGGGGACTTGCATGTCAAATTTCCCCCCTAATGAGTAGTGGCCGGCCATGACAAGGAATGATGGGCAAAACATGTCATGAAACATGTTTTGTTAATGGAAGAATAAAATAAGGAATATGGGTAACAAAGAAATGGAAACAAAAGAAAAAAAAATGTGTGGTTGCCCCCCCATTGCCGTGAGCTAAAGAGAAGAAAGGAGAAAAATTTGTGTTCATCCTTTCTCACCTTCATTTAGCCTAAATTAGAAAGAAAAACAAAGAAAAAAATTTCTCATCCTTTGGTTCATCCTTGGCCAAAAATTTTAAGGAGGAAAGAAGAAGAAAGGTGAAGAGATTCGGCCATGCATGTAGCTAGGCTAAGCTCAAGAGCAAAGGGGAAATAAATCCGATAAAGGGAAGGAAAAAGTGGTCGAATAGCTAGCGGAATCGTTCGACAACACCCGAGGTAAGTTCTTGAGTAAGAGAGCTTAAATTACGATGTGATTAAATCATGTTTTAAGCAAATTAAAATCATGCTCTATGAGTGGCTATTGAGCCGAATGTGCAAGGATGGTGTGTGCCTTGTGTTGAGTTTTGCTAATGAAAAAGAAATACGAATGTGCCATGAATTATTGTTAGAGGTGCATGATTAATTGAATGCTGTCCGGGCTAAGTCCCGAAGGCTTTGTGCTAAGTGAATATATCCGGACTAAGATCCGAAGGCATTTGTGCGAGATACAAATTCCGGGTTAAGCCCCGAAGGCATTTGTGCGAGATACAAATTCCGGGTTAAGCCCGAAGGCCTTTGTCCGAGATACTAAATCCGGGTTAAGTCCCGAAGGCATTCGTGCGAGTTGTTAAATCCGGGTTATGTCCCGAAGGCATTGTGTGAGTTACTAAAACCGGGCTATGTCCCGAAGGCATTTGAACGAGGAGCTATATCCGGTTAAATCCCGAAGGTACGTGATTTGGTAATGAATGAGCTTGCTGTAAAATTCCAGCGAATACTCGAAAAACATCCCAATATGGGGATATGTTACGTATGTGTTGAATTTAATCGAGCCCTTACAAATAAATGTTCGCTCAGTTGATAAACGAGCTACCGGCCTTCGGCTAAGTTAGTTTATTGTGTATGTACATAAGGGTTGTTAATGTTGTGAAGCAAGTTTGATATCGGTAAATTGCGTATTATGAAATATTCCGTTTAGCTAAATGTGTGCTATTCTTTGTGTATGCTGGAATTCCTTGCTCAAAACTTACTAAGCATAAATTGCTTACTCGTTACATTGCTCCTCTGTTTTATAGATTTTTGGTTCTCCAGCTATCGGACTCGGGATCTTGAAGTCGAAGTCGCCCACACTATCAAAGGCTCTTTTGGGTACTATTTTGGTTGAATTTTGATATGGCATGTATAGGACTACCCATTGTTGTCTTTCGAGTACTTTATGAAATGTATAAGTGTACAGCCATGCGAAAATGGCTTGTAGAAGTGGAGTATGGCATTAGACCATTCGTGTTTATGAATGTATAAATGGTTTCATGATGTAACTATAGTTGGAATGGAAGTGTTGAGCAAATGATCAGCCATTGGAATGGCTAAGTATGATCATATGTGGGCATATGTATGACAAGGCCCTAGTTGGTCCATGAAACCCCGAAAATAGGTAAGGTTTACTTTGAAAACAGAGGCTGACAGCAGCAGTGGTGCGGATTGGAAAAATCACAAGAATTCGTAGGAGTGGAATTAAATAGTGAATAAATTATGTAATCGAACCTTGATGAATCTACTTTCATATGAAAGTAACGAAACAATCATATGAACAGTACAGTAAGAGATATTCAGGTTCTTGTGGGACAGGGCCAGAACAGTTTCTGGATTCCCTGTTCCGAAGTTGGAAATTCACTATAAATTGACCAGAGATAATTAGGAGTCATACCATATATGTATGGATTCCTCTCTGAGTCTAGTTTCCATAGAAACAAACGGCATCAGTATTGAAGCTCTGTGCAGAGAGATATCCAAGTCGTAATGAGCAAAGGTCAGTGTAGTCGACCCCTGTAACATGGGAGACTTCGACTAATAAACTGTACTAATTGGCCTGACCAAAAATTCTAGAAAAAAATACATAGATGGGGACATGAGTCTAGTTTCAGGGAAAAATCACAAAACTGATTTTCGAGTTGTGAAACTCAAGATATGATTTTTGAAGCGACTAGTACTCAGACTGGGCAGTGTCTGGAAAAATTTTTCAAAGTTTGTTAACATCTCGTGTCCGACTCCGGTGTCGGTCTCGGGTTCGGGGTGTTACAGACATTCTATTGCGTTTCATCTATTGAAACTTTATGAAAAAGTACACATGATGATATAACTCTGTTTCTTCTAATTGATGTTCTATTCGATATGTATATTTATGGGAATGTATATCATTCTTGTTGCATTTACTTCCAGTTGGTTGGATGGATGTATTCTTCCGGACTTCTTTTCTCTGAGGAATTATCGAGATCCTTCATATTTTTCTTATGAGCTTTGTTCTAGATCTTTCATTTTAACAATGTATCTTGGATTTCTAAATCATGGAATTTCTTTATCTTGGATATCTCTGTCTTGGACTTCTTTATATGGGTTTTCTTGCCATATTTATTTCGTAAATTATTAATCATGGTTCATACCTAAAGTGTATTCTTTGGCTTATGATGACTATGTCAATTATGACTATGTTTCCAGTTTGATTTTAGCAATATGATGATTCCATTATTTGGATTTCTTTTCCTGAGTAAGTTCAGTAAAGTTAGTGCCTCCAGTCAAGGTATTTTTGTTATTCTGAGTTAATGTATTTGAAGTGGACTTTTGATTAGCATGATAAGTGAATTTTGAATAATTAGTTATTGAATCATTTTATCGACTAAAAGAGAAGATTTCTTGAAATGTCATTTATTGGTGATTAAGACTGACTTGGCTGTTCAATCGAAATTGGTTATTGTTTGAAATATTAAATGGGATGTAGATGTCTGAGAATAAGATTTTATAAAGTTGATTTGAATGATAAAATTTTCATCTTATAAAATTCGAAAAGTTTATTACATGTTAACAAAGCTTTGAATAAACAAGAACATTGTTAACCAAAGCCTTTGAACTGGTTTAGTCTGCATTGGGCAAAGATTCCTTGGCCTTCTATGATGTGTTGTTGAATGACTTGTGATGTGTTATAAGACGATAAGGCAATATGATAACTTAAAGTATTCGATGTTAAAGACAGATCTAAATTGTGATAGCATAGATGACTTGAGTTAGTTATTGTATGATCTTTGAGAAAAGAAAAATGTGGTCACAAGTGCTTGGGTAGAAAATCTAGAGCTGATACAGAAAGTTTGCAAGAAAACTCATAGGAGTGATGTATTGTTGCTCAAGTTTGGAACTCCACATTTCTGATCTTTGTATTTAGATACATGAATTGTTATCAGGATTATTCTTATCTTTGAAAGAGAAAGATGTTTTGTTACTTGTTGTTAAATGTTTGATGAAATCTGCAAATCATTTTGGTATGTGTTGAATTTTCTCTTAACGGACCAATGGAATCATGTATCTCCGAGATTATCAGATTTCTTAGTATGCTAGTTCTCTTTAAGCGAATTGAGATCAAGATTCAGTTGATGTGTGATATAACAAAGAATTTCTCATAACTTTAGTATGAGAAATTAAAGAGCTAAGGATTAAGCAAGCCTGAGTAAAAGTTCTTTAGCAATGATTATATGATAGTGGAGTTTATGTGAAAACCAAACCACTCTTCTGGTAAAGATTTTCGAGGACGAAAATCCCTAAAGGGGGTGAATTGTAACATCCCGAGTTACGGCCTAGCCGGAACAGTGGTTTCCGGACCACAAAACCCGACGTAAGAAAGTTTATTTTTATTTTATATTTATGGTCTACAATTTCATAGAATGATTTCATGAAAGTTTGATTTGAAAATTTTAACGTTCGGGCACTCAATTTAGTCATTTTAGTAAAAAGTACAAAAGTTGAGTTATACATGTTAGAGGTGTATAATTGTTATGAAATTTTAAATTGGAGGCCTTTAAATGGTAATTAGACCATTGGATATTTTTTTGGAAAAAAATGGACATGAAATGGGCGAAATAGAGTAATTTTAAGTTAGGGGCATTTTGGTAATCTAGTAATTAAAATGAATTAAAAAAATAAAAGCCAAAATTTCTTGTCCATCTTCTTCTTTGGCTGAATATTGCATGAAGAAACCATGGCTAGGGCTTTCCAAGCTTCTAAGCTCGATTGTAAGTCGATTCTTGCCCAGTTTTTAATGATTTTTACGTTTTTGAAATCCTAGTAACAAGATCTACTTATTTCTACCATTTATTTATCATGAAGGTCTAGGGTTTGTCCCATGTTAGAAATTTGTGCATTTTGATGTTTAATGGTAGATTATGTATGTTTATGGTTGGGAAACAACTTTGCTAAGTGATTTTTGCTGAAAATGCTTATAAGGTCTAAATCGTAAAAGTTATAAAATATGTAGTAAAAGTGTGTTCTAGTGGAAATTGTTGGTTGTTATAGTTGTGAAAATGATTTGGCTAGGCTTAAAATGCAAAGAAATTGAATAAAAATCATTTTATAAGCTTAGGGGTAAAAGTGTAAATATGACAAAGTTTAGAGGCAAAAACATAATTTTTCCATAATATGATTTTTGGGTCATGATGAATAATGTGACTAATTAGCAAGCTAAATGTGATATTATAGATCAAGGAAAACGAGATTCAGACTTAAATCGAGAAGGTACGAGATTATGGACTAAAATGGAATAATTAGCCGTGCTCGAATTCGAGGTAAGTTTGTGTGATAATAATAATGCAATGTTATACTTGAATTGTAATATTAAATTACTATTACATGAGTTGTATGAATTGCTACACGGTTGTACTCGACAGGGATTCGACAAGTAAGTTCGCGTAACTCGAATGTATACTTTTAATATTTAAAATGTATGCTTTTTGATGTTATGAAATTTTGATATTCTTGGTATAGTAATTCATGTTATATGAATGTAATGATGAAAGAAGGACTAAAAGTCCCGGTTGAATGAAAAGGATGTCCGATGGATTTCCATAAAAAGGAATTGACTATAAAAAGGTTCTAGCCCAGACGGGTGTTCCTTAGGTGATCTAGCCGCTAGAAGAATATGTGTTTAAATGAATTTAGCTCGGACGGGTAATCCGAACTAGGACCTGAATTTAGCCTGGACTAGTAATTCAGATCTGAGCTCATTAGAGTAATTTTCTTTGCAGGGGATTTAGCCTGGACTGGTAATCCCGACATTGCTCTATGAGTTTATACTATGGGGGATTTAGCCTGGACTGGTAATCCCACCGTAAGGATTGAGGTTCGCGAGAGTGCGTTCATTGAAAAGGTCAATAACATGAATTGATGATAAATGATTTAGTACGGTATAAGTGTAATATGGAATAACCATCGAGAATCCTAGGAATTCAACGGGATTAATATGAGAAATGGAATTGGAATGCTTGTAATGATGAGCTCATCTAAGACCATTATTATCATGTATTGTTATGTGACTAACTTGTATGATTAAGTATGCCATGAGAATTAACGACGTTTATATTAAGCTCTATTGTGTAATTGAGTATGGGATCCATGAAATGGTTAGTTCATGGTCAAAATATATGTGAGTCTAGTTTCAGGGAAATTGAGCAGATCTTAATTTGGAGTTCCGTAGCTCCAGATATAAATAATTTAGTAACTATGTCTCGAGAAAAAAACATGACCAGAATATAAGTAAAAGTGTAATTATGGTTGCATTAGCTTGAGAAGCATGTTGGCATATTGCTTATTATTTTCATATGGACTTACTAAGCGTAAAGCTTACTCCCTCCTTTTCATTTCTTTAGTGTTGTCAGGTTAGCTCGGGGTTGGATATCATCAGAGGCAGCATCACACTATCAAGCTATCACATTTGGAGTATTGGCATATATGTATTAAGCACCTCCAAGTGAGTGGCATTTATAGGGACTTAGTTTCTATGGTAGATGTTGTTATGATTACGCAAATATATTAGCTTATATTGATTCATTGTAAGCCATGAGATGTGGCTTATAATGATTGTGGCTTGTAGGCCTAGTTATCCATGATAAGTTCTAATGGTTGTGATGTGATAATGTGTTTATGCTTATGGGACATGCATGATTGGTGTTAAGACATGTGTGTATGAAATGCTTCATGACCAATCAAAATGGTTATAGCCATGAAGTAATTGTATGGTATAGAAATAATGTAACACTCCTTACCCGTATCCGACGCCGGAATAGGGTGCGAGGTATTTCCAGAACATAACACATACCATTACATATAACCGAGACAAAAATATGGCATCTAATTAGATCATGAATCATTATAACATATGCCTTTAACAATATTAGCCAACTTCAATGGCTTTGTACAAAATAATCGGTCAAATACTATAACCGATATTTTAAACCTAGGCAATTATGACACGTAACAAAATAACTAAGCCTACTATACATGCCATAATTCAAAATGTTTTGTTCTAATACCAAAAGTACTAATAGTGCGGGGAGATCTTCAACTATCTCTAACTCCTGTGCTTGCTGGATGATACTATAAGATAGAAGAGAGAAAAGAAAGTAAGCTTATAGCTTAGTAAGTAAGTATATAAATAATAAATAAGAAATCTAATACGATTAGAAAATAACTCAAGTATATCTATTTTTAATTTCACTATTTACTCCAATTTGGTCAAGTTGTCTCTCCTACGTTATGTTCACTGAATAAATCATAAATCGAGTTAAAAAACTCGAAATGAAAATCCGTAAAATTTTCCTAAAACTAGACTCATATTACTTCTAACTAAAATGTTTTTAGAATTTTTGGTTTAGCCAATTAGTACAGTTTATTAGCTAAAGTTTCCCCTGTTATACAGCTCGACTGATCTGGCCTCTGTTCACTACAAATTGATTTTCTCCCAGTACAAAATTCACATAGCCATAAAATTTGTTTATTTTCAAACTAGACTCAATAAGGAATATAGGAATATAAACTATATTTCTTAATTAATTGTTTACAATTTTTAATTATTTTTCAAAGTTAGAACAGGGGATCACATAGTCATTCTAAACAAATCTCACAAAAATATAAATATCTAAAAATATAGAATTCCTTTACTTCCTCTGTATCTTTTACATGAAAATAGACTCATTAAGCTTTAATTTTATGTCTCATTCAGCCTCTAATTAAATTCCTACTATTTTTGATGATTTTTCAAATTCATGTCACTGCAACTGTCCAAAACAGTTTTATTGCTAATTCACTCTTTCACACTTTCTTTGTATTAACCTCATTTTAACATGCATATCACAATTCATTTTCACCACATTTCATACATCACAAGTATAGGTCCATGATTACAATGTCACTACAAAATTATCCCGTTGAACACTACGGACCAATCCTCGATACCTGGTGGTTTCAGCACATAGCTCCACCCATCATATTTCATATAGTTTGGCTCTCTTGTACACATGGTGAACACTTAGTACCACCCATATGACCTAGCCAGTTTATCTCGTAGCTCTCTTGTCTACATGGTGTCCCTCACTTGGAATCACACATGCGACCTAGCTACATTTATCCTATCCTGTAGATTTCTTGTCTACATGGTATACATCCCGTATCACACATGTGACCTAGCTACCACATAGTACCTCATAGCTCTCTTGTACACATGATGTGCACTCAGCACCATACATGTGACCTAGTTACGTACCATCTGTATTATCCAATTTTTCTGAAGGTTCAATCGGGATTTCTCTCTCTATTACTTATTTCCATTCTTCCAATAGTCGAATATGATACACAATCAGTTAAAATATATACAATATGCTAAAATATATAAGCGTAAATAAAGATAATGTATTATTTACATACAAACTTACCTCGGTGCAAAATATAGAAATTTTGCAATTTAGTCCAAAATCTTTTCCTTCCCCCGTTCGAGGTCGATTCCACGCCTTTCTTGATCTATAAAAACACATTTAGCCCATTTAACACTCATAATATCTATTTCAATCCAAAAATCACATTATGGAAAAATTACATTTTTGCCCCCTAACTTTTACAAAATTATGATTTTTCCCCTAGGCTCGGGATTTTAATTTCAGCCCTTATTCTTATGTTTTATGACATGCTGAACATTTTTCTCTTCTATGACAACATCAAATTCTCACTCTAACATGTACTTATGAACATTTTTCTCTTCTATCGATTATACCGTTTTACTCGTTTTCGCTAAAAATCACTTAGAAAAGATCGTTCTCCTAACTTCAAACATTAGTATTCTACCATAAAAAATCAAAATACATGCATATCATTCAGGGGTAAATTTTTAAACATAAACCCTAACTCGAAATAATGGTAGAAATAGGTAAACCGAGCTACGAGGATTTCAAAAATGTAAAGAACATTAAAAACGGGGCTTGAATGCACTTAGTATTGAGCTTGAAAGCTTGGAAAAAAAACCTAGCTATGGTGTTTATGAGAGTTTCGGCCAAGCTTGGTGAAGATGATACCAATTTTGGCTTTGTTTTCCCATTTTATTATTTTATTTACCAAATGACTAAATTGCCCTTCATTAAAAACTATGGTGTTTTATCTTCCTTTAGGTATTTTTGTCCAAACTAGTATAATGGTCTAATTACTATCCAAGGACCTCCACTTTAAAAACCCATTACTCACAAGTACTTAGTACCTTTGTGAACTAGAGCACACATTTTACAACTTTTGCTATTTAGTCCTAAATATCAAATTGGACCCTCTATCGATAAAATTTCCAAACAAAATTTTCACGCAATCATGAAATCATGCCATAGACCTTAAAATGATAATAAAATAATTATTTATCTCTTGGATTTGTGGTTTCAAAACCACTATTCCGTTTTGCCCCTAAATCGACCTGTTACAACTCTCCCCCTTTAGGGATTTTCGTCCCTGAAAATCTTATCGGTAAAGAGGTTTGGGTACTATTTTCTCATGGCTTCCTCCGGTTCCCACGTAGCTTCTTCTACCCCATGTCTTTGCCATAACACTTTCACTAAAGCTATACTTTTCTTTCTCAACTGTTTCACTTCTCGGGCCAAAATCTTAATCGGTTCCTTATCATAGGTCAAGTCCGATCAAATCTCAATTTCTGTTGGAGAAATTACATGTGAAAGATCAGAACGATAACAACGCAACATTGATACATGAAACACGTTATGAATTCTTTCTAACTCTGCCAGTAAAGCCAACTGATATGCCACTGGTCCAATCCTTTCAATAATCTCGTACGGCTCAATAAAATGCAGACTCAACTTGCCTTTTCGGCCAAATCTCAGAATCTTCTTCCATGGTGACACCTTCAAGAACACTTTATCACCTACCTGAAATTCAATCTCTTTTCTTTTTAAATCTGCATATGACTTTTGTTGATCTGAAGCATCTTTCAAGCAATCACAAATTACTTTTACTTTCTCTTCGGTTTCTTTAACTAGATCAACTCCGTGAATCTATTTCTCACTAAGTTTGGTCCAATATAAAGGAGTTCGACACTTGCGACCATACAAGGCTTTGTATGGTGCAATCTGTATACTCGGTTGAAAACTGTTATTGTAGGCAAATTCAACCAGAGGTAGATATTTCTCCCAGCTGCCTTCAAATTCTAAAACACAACATCTAAGCATATCTTCGAGTACCTGGATTACTCTTTCTGACTAGCCATCTGTTTGTGGATGAAATGCGGTACTAAAATTCAATTTTGTACCCAAAGATTCTTGTAACTTTTTCCAGAATCTCGAGGTAAACCTCGGATCTCTATCTGATATTATAGACATAGGTACCCTGTGCAACCTCACAATTTTAGCAATATATAATTCAACTAATTTATCAAGCGAGTAATCGGTACGTACCGGTATAAAGTGAGCCGATTTTGTTAACCTATCAACCACTACCCAGACAACGTCCTTCTTTTTAGGAGTCAAAGGCAAACCGATTACAAAATCCATGGTAATCCTATCCCATTTCCATTCAGGTACCATTACCGGTTGGAGTAATCCTAAAGGCACTTGATGCTCAGCTTTTACTTGTTGATAGATCAAACACTTGGTTACAAATTCAGAAATGTCATTTTTCATGCCTGGCCACCAATACAACTTCTTTAAATCTTTATTCATTTTTGTGCCTCCAGGGTGAACTGATAAACAGCCACTGTGCGCCTCATGTAATATTTTCTGAATCAATTCATTATTTTTCTGTACACAAATCCTGTCTCGAAACATCGAATAGTCATCTGGTCCAACTCGAAAATCTGTGTCATAACCCATTTAGCATTGAGTTCTCTTGGTTCACAACTCACTATCATTCTTTTGAGCATCACAAATTAGCTGGAGAAATAACGGTTTCGCCCTCATCTCTGCCAAGATTGACCCATCATCAGATAATGCTAACCTCGTATTCATAGCTCTCAAAGTAAAGAGATTTTTCCTGCTCAAGGCGTCAGCAACTACATTCGCCTTCCCGGGATGATAATCAATCACTAGCTCATAATCTTTCAATAATTCAAGCCATCTCTGCTGTCGCAGATTCAAATCCTTTTGATTCATCAAATACTTCAAACTTTTGTGATTAGTAAAAATTCAGAATTTTTCACCATACAAATAATGAAGCCAGATTTCAAGGCAAAGACAGTAGCGACAAATTCCAAATCATGTGTAGGATAGTTCTTCTCATGTGGTTTTAACTGTCTTGAGGCATAAGCTAGCACTTTACCCTCTTGCATCAGCACACATCCAAGTTCTATCAATGATGCATCACTATAAATTACGAACTCCTTCCCCGGCTCGGGCTGTACTAAAATTGGTGCTTTAGTCAATCGTGCTTTCAGCTTTTCAAAACACTGCTGACATTTATCAGTCCATTCAAACTTAACATACTTTTGCAGCAACTTAGTCATAGAAGAGGCAATCATCGAAAATCCCTCGACAAAACGTCCATAATACTCGGCCAAGCCTAAAAAGCTTCTAACCTCAGATACATTCTTTGGCGGTTTCCAATCAACGATCGCGGAAATTTTGCTCGGATCCACCCGAATACCATCACCTGAGGCTATATGTCCCAAAAATCTGACTTCACGAAGCCAGAACTCACTTTTGCTAAACTTAGCAAATAGTTTCTTTTCTCTCAAGATCTGCAATATGGTTCTCAAGTGTTCGGTGTGCTCAGACTCATCCCGAGAATAAGTTAAGATGTCATCTATGAACACTACCACAAACTTATCCAAATATGGTCGAAAGATTCAGTTCATCAAGTCCATAAATATAGCTGGAGCATTTGTTAAGCCGAAAGGCATCACAAGGAACTCATAATGTCCATACCTTGTTCTAAAGGCGGTTTTTGGTACATCTGACTCCTTAACTCTCAACTGGTAGTAACCGGACCTCAAATCAATCTTTGAAAACACTGTTGCCCCCTTTAACTGATCGAATAAATCGTCAATCCTCGATAACGGGTACTTGTTCTTTATAGTCACCTTATTGAGCTGACGGTAATCAATGCAAAGCCTCATTGAGCCATCTTTCTTCTTTACGAACAATACAACTTTAATTGTGCCAAAACATAAGACCAAATCATATAAAAACATATGTTCTCATAATCTCTAAACTCATGACCAAATCTCATATCAAAACTTACCAAAGTTACCACTTCTCTTAGCCATTCATAAACACATCAAATAGATCATTTTGCATCACATTTCATATAACAAAATCAAAACATAAACACAACCGTATCAAACCATATCACATGGCTAAATATAGATATTACAAAACCTATCTAAAGTACTTCTAGCCTATACATGCCATACTTTATTAGATACATTTTCAAAAGGTACCAAAATGAGATTCGATAGTGTAGAGACGATCCTCGACGATCCCCGAGCTCACAGTAGCTTTGATATCTATAAAAACAATGCAAACATACACAGAGTAAGCTTTCAAAAGCTTAGTAAGCTCGTACCAAAAATCATCAACAGTTTATAAAATGTAAAACATCAACACCGGGTACTTATTAATTCTCAATTCATCTGTCAATTCTATTCCAACACCATTCATATATTTATACCAATTCAATGAACTTCATATGCATAACATCATCTATCACATAGGTATCATACATACCTGAACCTTCCCGTATTTATTCATTTTCTTTCTCATCTCTCGTTCAGATATTTTAAGACTTTCCAGAGATTATTCATGCTTTAACATCTGCACACTTAGTGCTTTAAGGGTTAGCCTAAGCTAGAATGATTCCGCACACTTAGTGCCATTTCAATTAACTGAAGCTATCTTGGTATCGCACACTTAGAGCCTCAGATAGCAGAAGTTATTTTGAATCTCACACTTACTGTCAAATACCATTGATTTATCATTGTATTCAACCATAATAAATTATATATATACAATCTATGTATAATCCAAGCATCAAAAAAATATATTTGTAACATCATGTTTTACGTACGAACTTACCTCGTACTCGAAATTGTCGACTCGGACTGTTTACTCTATAATCTTTGACTTCCCTCGGTCTAAGTCTGAATTCCTCTTTTCTTGATCTATATGCATTCAAAATTAATCCCTTTATTCACTAAATCATTCAAACCAATACATATACACACAATTAGGGCATTTTGCAAACTAACCATCACATTTTCACATTTCGACACTTTAGTCCCTAAATCACAAAATCATAAAATACACATAATTTGCTTGTACACCAGCTTAGCCGAATTCTCCTAGTACTCATACTAGTCCGTACATTTCATTTATTGCACATTTTAGTCCCTCAATTTCTCATTTTCACAATTTAGTCCATTTTACTCAAAATCATCAAAAATCCAAAGACAAAACATGTAAACCCAACATCAAACTTTCATTTATCAACAACTAACTTTACAAAGCTCATAATTTCATCAATGGCACATTTCAAAATCATCTTCAAAATTAAGGCATGAGTTTGATATTATACGAAGCAATGATTACAAAAACGTAGAAATTATCAAAAACCGATCAAAACACATACCTTAATCAATGAAAATCAAAGCTGAACCCTAGCTTGTGTTTCTTTTCTTTTCCTTTTGATGATTTCGGTGACATAAGCATGAAATGAGCTTATTTTAAGCTTTTGTTTTATTTTAATTAACATATAATCTAAATGACAATTTTGCCCTTTTATTAAACCATTACAAATTCACATATATTGAGGCTATAAATGTGCATTATACACGTAAATGGCATAATAACCACATAAGGGCCTCTCAATTTTAAAGCCAAGTCAAATAGGCACTTTTAACATCTAGCACATAGCTTTTACATTTTACGGGGATTACGTCCTTTTTATTAAATTAAGCACACAAACATTCAAATTTTCATACGAGAATTTCACACATGCTAATTCACACATTATTAACACAGGAAATAATATTTAAACATTTCTTTGACGCGAATTTGTTGTCCTGAAACCACTATTTCGAGTAGGGTTTAAATTAGACTATTATAGTTACAACTCTCCCTCAGATATTTTCGTCCCCGAAAATCTTACTAGTGAATTGGTTCAGGTATTGTTCTCTCATATCATCTTTGGGTTCCCACGTAGCTTCTTCGACCCTGTGTCAATGCCACAAGACTTTCACTAATGAAATTTTCTTATTTCTCAGCTCTTTAATCTCACAAGATAGAATTTGAATCAGTTCTTCACTATACGACATATCTGATTGAATTTCAATCTCAATCGGGAAATGACATGTGAAGGGTTAGATTGGTATCATTGAAGCATCAATACATGAAATACATTATGTATCATTTCTAACTCAGATGGCAATGCTAGCCGATAAGCAACTGGTGCGACTCACTCGATGATCTCATACGGTCTGATGAATCTTGGACTTAATTTACCTTTACGGCCGAATCGAAGTATTTTCTTCCACGGAAATACTTTCAAAAACACTTTATCCTCAATCTGAAACTCAACATCCTTCCATTGCAAGTCTGCGTATGATTTCTGATGATCTGACGCTACTTTCAAACTATCACGAATTACTTTCACTTTCTATTCGATCTCTTTAATCAAATCGACCCCAAAAAATCTTATTCTCACTAAGTTCAGTCTAATACAACGATGTTCAACACTTTCGACTGTATAAAGCTTCGTACGGTGCCATTTTAATACTCGATTGAAAACTATTGTTATAGGCGAATTCAATCAATGGTAAATACTTTTCCCACTTACCTTCAAACTCAAGAATGCAACATCTCAACATATCCTCGATTATCTATATAACTCGCTTGGATTGACCATCCATCTGTAGGTGAAATGCGGTACTATAATGTAGTTTTGTACCCAGAGCATCTTGCAGTTTCTTCCAAAACCTCGATATGAACCTCTAATCTCTATCTCAAACAATAGAAACAAGTACTCTGTGTAATCTCACAACCTCGAAGATATACAACTCAGCAAAGTTTTCAAGCGAATAGTTCGTTCGTAGCGAAATGAAATGAGCCAATTTTGTCAATCTGTTAACTATAACCCAGACCGCATCTTTCTTTCTCAGAGATATGGGCAATCCTGACACAAAATCCATAGTTACTCTATCCCATTTCCACTCGGGAGTCATAATCTGCTACAATAAACTGGACGGTACCTGATGCTCAGCTTTAACTTGCTGACAAATCCAACATTTAGAAAGGAACTCTGAGATGTCATGTTTCATACCAAGCCAACAATAGAACTGCTTTAAGTTGTTATACATTTTCGTACTTCTGGATGAATAGATAAACGACTACTATGTGCTTCGTTCAAAATCATCCGAATCAACTCTAAATTTTTCGGAACACATATTCGGTCTCTGAATCTTAAACAATCATCAGCGTCAACTTGAAATTCTGAATTAGGGTTCAAATCACATTGGGCTTGTTTTGCTAGCATTTCATTATCAAACTTTTCTGCTTCACAAATCTGCTGTAAAAACAATGGTTTTCCTTTCAACTCAGCTACAACTAAGTTGTCGTTAGATAGAGCAAACTGAGTATTCATTGCACGTAAAGCAAATAAAGATTTCTGGCTTAATGCATCAGCAACAACATTTGTGTTTCCCAAATGATAGTTAATCTCTAGCTCGTAATTTTTTAGCAATTCTAGCCATCTCTGCTGTCGCAAATTCAAATCTTTCTGAGTCATTAGATATTTCAAACTCTTGTGATCTGAATAAACATGGAATTTCTCACCGAACAAATAATGACGTCAAATCTTCAACGCAAACACAATCGCTGCTAACTCTAAATCATGCGTCGGATAATTCTTTTCATGCGGCTTCAATTGTCTCGAGGCATAAGCTATGAGTTTGCCTTTCTTCATCAAAACGCAGCCCAGACCATTCAATGTTGCATTACAATAGATCACAAATTCTTTACCCGATTCTGGTTGTACTAACACTAGAGCTTCAGTCAAAAAGGCTTTCAGCTGATCAAAAATTTTCTGAAATTTCTCGAGCCATTCAAACTTTACATCTATAACACCGCTAACCCGTAACTATCATCGGATTAAGGTTACGAGGCATTACCTGACAGACAGAACATTTCAGACCAATTCGGAATCACAGATATCACATAACATTAATACATAGTCAATTATCAACAAATCATCTCTTATGAAGGTCTACGATACCTAAAATATACTTTTAAGGATAGTCGGGACAAAATTGAACACATTCATAAATTTCAGAACTCAAAATTTTTTTCAATTCTGTTGAGGTCACACGCCTGTGTGACTAGGCCGTGTGTCTCACACGGGCACCAGACATGCCAATGTGAACCAAACGTGCCAAAACAAAGCATACATAATGACTTTCACCCACGGCCGACAGACATGCCCGTGTGCTATGGCCGTGTGATACTTAGCTAGCTACTGACTTAACCCACGACCATATGACACACCCATGTGGTCTTAGGAGGTTACTGCTTTGCATACACGGCCACAAGGCACGCCCGTGTGCCCTGGCCGTGTGGCACAATGCAGGCTTGGTTTAAGTCAAATGGCCACCCCCATTTGGGTCATTCCTACAAGCAATATTAAACAACATTCATGCGAAAATTTTCAGCCAATTCCATGCTTAAAATGACCAAATCATATTAGATCATAAAACATTACAAGCATACACCATTTGGCATCACCAACCAAATACCAAAACTATGCACAAACATAACATTTGCTAGCCAACTCTCATGGCATAACATATATACATATCAAAGCTTAAATATATAAAAATTCTAGCCTATAGATGCCATACTTAAAATATTTACACTTTCAAAAGTACCAAAATGAGTTGATAGCATGGCGACAATCCTCGACTATCCCCAGCCTTCAGTAGCTACGATAACTGTAAAATAAACAGAAATCACACAGAGTAAGCTACAAATAGCTTAGTAAGCCAAATACAATTGGTTTAACTATAAATCATATAAATACAAATCATCAATAAGAATTCATAGCCATTTCATAGAATAGTTCATGAGCCTAACCATGCTCATTTGCTAACATACGTGTCATGCTTCATTTTCAAATTCCATACATACTTCACATTCATTATTTCACAGAAGCATAGACTTTCATATTCAGAAATTTAGTATGATACAAACGTACCTATATAGATTATACATTTCATATATTCATTCCCATATCTCGTACTCTATCATTAGAAGGTTCAGAAATGATACAAATACTCATAAACAGGTACAATGCCGATGTTCCAACATGGTCTTACATGTAATTCATTATCAATGCCTCTGTCCCAGATATGGTCTTACACAAAATCAGATACGATGCCTATGTCCCAGACATGGTCTTACACGTAAATCTCAAATCGAGGCCTGTGTCCCAGACACGGTCTTACACGATATCTCAGATCAATGTTCACATTTTTTTAGATACATACAGAGCTTTTCAGATACTAGAATATTATCAGAATTTAATTGGAATTCATTCATCAAGATCTCAAGGCCTTCCAATACAGATTATAGTTTGTATGCGCAGAATTTAGTCAATTTAACATGTAATTGAAATTTGACTTACCTTGTACGGATTTCGGACGAAACAAGTTGACTATTCAACTATTTTGGACTTCCCTCGATCTAAGTCTGATTTTCTTTGTTCTTTATCTAATACAATTCAATCATTCATTTCATTCAAAATAATCCATGAACACATATTTAGGGCAATTTGCATTTTAGCCCTTACATCATCACACTTTGACAATTTTGTCCATTTTTCACAAAATAACAAATATGCAAAATTCACCAAGACTATAGCTTGACCGAATATACATAGCTTCCGTACAAGCCCAAATAACATATTTAATTCCCAATTTAGTCCTTCAAAACCTCATTTTTACAAATTAGCCCAAATAGCTCTATTCCATCAAAAATTCAAGAACAAAAGCATGATAATCTCACATATATCTTTCATAATTCATATAAAAATATTACAAATCTCATTTAATCATCAATGGCGCATTTCTTGATATTCAACAAAAATAGAAATTCAGACATGGGTTTTGAAGAACACGAAGCAACGATCACAAAAATGTAGAAATTATCAAAACCGAACAAAATAGACTAACCTATTCACTCATGCAATGGCCGAATACTTTGAAGCTTCAATGGCTTCTTTTTCTTTCAACTTTCGGCAATACAAGATGACAACGACCGTTTTTTTATGTTTTGTTTTATTATAACAACTTAAATAAACATTTTCCCCTTTTTCCCTTGACTAATAAACATTAAACTTACCAACTAAATGTCCATATTTTTCCATTCATTAGTACAATGGTCCAATTGCATCATAAGGACTTCATACTTAAAAAGCCACTTCATATAGGCACTTTATCAATCAGCACACAGCTTTTACATATTATGCGATTAGATCATTTTTCATAAATTAACACAGAAACCCACAGAAACTTCGCATATATAAATTCACATATCATAGACATAGAAAAATAATATTAAAATACTTTTAGAATCAGTTACGCAGTCTCGAAACCACTATTTCGACTAGGGTCTAAATTGGACTATTACAATTCTCCACCTTTAGGGATTTTCGTCCCTGAAAATCTTACCATTAAACAAATTTGGATATTGTTGTCTCATTGAATCTTCAGGCTCCCACATAGCTCTTCAATACAATGTCGATTCCACATCACTTTAACTAATGAAATTTTCTTATTCCGTAATTCTTCAACCACGCGAGCTAAAATACGGATGGCTTGTCTTCGTAAGTCATATCAGGCTAAATTTCAATCTTAGACGGTGAAATTACATGCAAAGGATTAGATCTGTATCGTTGAAGCATCGATACATGAAACACATTATGTATCTTTTCTAACTCAGATGGTAGCCTCAATCTATAAGCAACCGACCCAACTCGCTCGATGATTTCATACGGTCCAATGAACCTCGGACTCAACTTGCTCTTTTTACCAAATTGAAATAGTTTCTTCCACGGAGATACTTTAAGAAACACTTTATCACCTATCTTAAATTCTATATCTTTTCGTTTTAAATCCGCATAAGATTTCTGACGATCAAAGGCAGCTTTCAAACTATCTCGGATTACTTTCACTTTCTATTCTGTGTCTTTTATCAAATCAAAACCGTAAATCTTATTCTCACTGAGCTCAGACTTGTATAACGGAGTTCGACACTTTCTACCGTATAAGGCTTCATACGGTGCCATTTTGATGCTCGACTGAAAACTATTATTATAAGCAAATTCAATCAAAGGTAGATACTGATCCCATGTACCTTCAAACTCAAGAATGCAACATCTTAACATGTCCTCGAGTATCTGAATAATCTGCTCGATTGACCATCCGTCTACGGGTGAAAAGCAATACTGAAGTGTAATTTTGTGCCCAAAGCCTCTTACAATTTCATCCAGAAACGTGAAGTGAATCGCAGATCTCTACCAGACACAATAGATATAGGCACACCATGCAATCTCACGATATCAGAAATATATAACTCAGCTAATTTATCAAGTGAGTAATCAGATCAAATTAGAATAAAATGAGCTGATTTCGTCAAATGATCAACCACAACCCAAATTGCGTCTTTCTTTTTCAGACACGTGGCAAACCTGAAACAAAATCTATGGTTACTCGATCCCACTTCCACTCAAGAATCATAATCGGTTGTAACAAACCAAATGGCACCTGATGCTCAGCTTTAACTTGCTGATAGATTAAACATCTCGAAACAAATTAAGAAATATGTCTTTTCATTCATGGCCACCAGTATAGTTGTTTCAAATCGTTATACATTTTCGTACTTCTCGAATGTACAGAAAATCTAATACTGTGAGCTTCACTGAAAATCGTCCGAATTAACTCCGGATTTCTCGAAACACAAAGTCTATTTTTGAATCTCAAACAATCATCAACACCAACTCGGAATTCAGAATCACACTGAGCTTGTTTTGCTATTAATTCATTATCAGACTTCTGAGACTTACAGATATGTTGTATAAACAAGGGTTTTACTTTTAGTTCGGCACAAACCAAGATATCATCAGACAGAACTAAATGAGCATTCATTCCATGCAAAGCAAATAACGATTTTCGACTCAAAGCATCAGCAACAACATTTGCTTTTCCCAGGTGATAATCAATAACAAATTCATAATCTTTTAATAACACCAACCATCTTCTCTGTTGCAGATTCAAATATTTTTGCGTCATTAAATACTTCAGACTTTTATGATCAGAAAAAACATTACATTTCTCACCAAATAGATCGTGACGCCAAATCTTCAAGGCAAACACAATAGTAGCTAGCTCAAGATCGTGAGTCGGATAGTTCTTTTCATGCAGCTTCAACTGTCTCGAAGCATAAGCAACAAATTTTCCTTCTTGCATTAGAACAAAACCCAGCCTGTTCAACGAAGCATCACTGTAAACAACAAATTCTTTACCTGATTCAGGTTACATAAGTACGAGAGCTTCAGTCAACAGAACTTTTAACCGATCAAAATTTTTCTGACACTTCTTAGACCATTCAAATGTCACATCTTTCTAAAGTAACTTTGTCAACGGAGTTGCTATCACAGAGAAATCTTTTACAAATCTTCTATAGTAACCAGCAAGTCCCAGAAAACTACAGACTTCAGATACATTCCTTGGAGGTTTCCAATCTAGAATAGCTGAAATTTTGATCGGATCAACTCGGATACTGGAGGCTGATACAATATGACCCATTAAACCAACTTCTCGCAACCAGAATTCATATTTACTGATCTTTGCATACAACTGTTTATCTCACAGTCTGTAGCACTATTTTCAGATGTTAATCATGCTCAGATTCATCACGTGAATAAATCAATATATCATCAATGAATATAACAACAAATTGATCTAGATACGGTCTAAAAATTCTACTCATCAAATCCATAAAGATAGCAGGTGCATTCGTTAATCCAAAAGGCATAACTAAAAATTCATAATGCCCGTACCTCGTTCTGAAAGCAGTTTTTGGAATGTTAGAGTCCTTTACTCGTAATTGATAGTAAACCGATCTCAGATCTATCTTTGAAAACACAGTTGCACCTTTCAACTGATCGAATAAGTCATCGATTCTGGTAGAGGATATTTGTTCTTTATAGTCACTTTGTTAAGCTGACGGTAATCAATACACATTCTCATTGTGCCATCTTCCTTTTTCACAAATAGAACAGGAGCAGCCCATGGTGAAAAGCTCGGTCTAGCAAATCCTTGATCGGTCAATTCTTGCAACTGAGATTTTAATTCCTTTAACTCGGTCAGAGCCATTCTATATGGAGCTATCAAAATTGAAGTAGTACTAGGTACTAATTCAATGCTAAACTCGACTTCTCGAATCAGAGGCAAACCAGGTAGTTCTTTAGGAAACACATCAGAGAATTCACAGACAACAGGCACAGATTCAACTTTCTTATCATTCATTTTTGATTCTAACACATAAGCTAAGTAGGCTTCACAACCTTTCTTCACATATTTCCATGCTTCCATTGTCGATATCACAACTGGTAGTCCATTCAGATCAATAGACTCAATTTGAATTATCTCATCATTCTTACACCTTAAATCAATAACTTTACATTTGCAATTCACAATAGCATTATGCAAAGTTAATCAGTCCATTCCCAGAATTATATGAAATTCATCGAAAGGAAGAAGCATCAGATCAGCAAGAAAATAGACATCTTGAATCAATTATGGGCAATTCTTGCAGACTTTATCAACCACGACACTTTTACCTAAGGGATTCGATACTCTAATTACGAATTCAATAGACTCTACAGGTAAAGTCTTACTGTGCAGTAAATTCATACAGATGTAAGAATGCATTGATCCATGGTCTATCAATGCAATCACAAAAGTATCATAAGAGTAAAAGTACCAGTAATCAAGTCTGGAGACGAGGCTTCCTCATGAGCTCGGATAGCATAGGCTCTGGTAGGTGCTCTGGCCTCAGACCTAAAAAATTGAATTTTAGTACCGCGTTTCATCCACAAACAAATGGTCAGTCAAAATGAGTAATCTAGGTACTCGAATATATGCTTAGATGCTGTGTTTTAGAATTTGAAGGGAGTTGGGAGAAATATCTAACTTTGGTTGAATTTGCCTACAATAACAGTTTTCAGTCGAGTATACAGATGGCACCATACTAAGCCTTGTATGGTCACAAGTGTCGGAATCCTTTATATTGGACCGAACTTAGTGAGAAACAGATTCACGAAGTTGATTTAGTTAAAGAAACCGAAGAGAAAGTAAAAGTAATTTGTGATTGCTTGGAAGCTGTTTCAGATCGACAAAAGTCATAGGCAGATTTAAAAAGAAAAGAGATTGAATTTCAGGTGGGTGATAAAAGTGTTCTTGAAGGTGTCACCATGGAAGAAGATTCTGAGATTTGGCTGAAAATGCAAGCTGAGTCCGCGTTTTATTGGGCCATACGAGATTATTGAAAGGATTGGACCAGTGGCATATTGGTTGGCTTTACCGGCAGAGTTAGAAAGAATTCATAACGTGTTTCATGTATCAATGTTGCGACGTTATCGTTCTGATCCTTCACATGTGATTTCTCCAACAGAAATTGAGATTCGATCGAACTTGACCTATGATGAGGAACCCATTAAGATTTTGGATCGAGAAGTGAAACAGTTGAGAAAGAAAAGCATAGCTTTAGTGAAAGTGTTATGGCAAAGACATGGAGTAGAAGAAGCTACGTGGGAACTGGAGGAAGCCATGAGAAAACAGTACCCAAACCTCTTTACTGGTAAGATTTTCAGGGACGAAAATCCCTAAAGGGGAGAATTGTAACAGCCTGATTTAGGGTCAAAACGGAACAATGGTTTTGAAACCACGAATCCAAGGTTGAAAAATTTATGATTGGGTGTTTAATTTGATGTTTAGGACTAAACTGAAATAGGTGAAAAATGTGTGTTCTAGTTCATAAAGTACTTGATTGAAATGGGGGTTTTAAGTAGAGGTCCTTAAATGGCAATTAGACCAATTTACTTTATATGGACAAAAATGAATAGGACAAAATTTTAAAGAAAGGCCTTAAGGGTATTTTTTTCATTTGGTAATTAAAAGAAATAAAATGGGAAAAATAAGCCAAAATTTTGTCCATCCATATTCTTCCTTGGCCGAAACTTGTATGTTCACCATAGTTAGGGTTTTTTCCAGGTTTTCAAGCTCAATAATCAAGAAAGGCGTGGAATCAATCTCGAACGGGGGAAGGAAAAGATTTTGGACTAAATTGCAAAATTTCTATATTTTGCACCGAGGTAAGTTTGTATGTAAATAATACATTGTCTTTATTTACGTTTTTATATTTCAGCATATTTTATATATTGTGGCTGGTTTTGAATCATAATCAACTATTGGAAGAATGGAAATAATTATTAGAAAGTTAAATACATTTCCAGTTGAACCTTCGGAATTGAAAGATATAGATGGTATGTAGCTAGGTCACATGTATGGTGCTAAGTGCACATCAAGTGTACAAGAGAGCTACAAGATACTATGTGGTAGCTAGGTCACATGTGTGATACGGGATGTATACCATGTAGACAAGAGAGCTACAGGATAAATGCAGCTAGGTTGCATGTGTGGTTCCAGGTGAAGGACACCATGTAGACAAGAGAGCTACGAGATAAAGTGGCTAGGTCACATGGGTGGTACTAAGTGTTCATGTTCACCATGTGTACAAGAGAGCTGAACTATGTGATGGGTGGAACTACGTGCTGAAACCACCAAGTATCGGGGACTCGATCCGAAGTGTTCAACGGGAAAATCAACTAAATGAAATTATGTATGACCTTGTAATGACAAGTGTAAGAATATACATGTGTAATGTATGATTAATAAGCTCGATATGTGATTGGAAGTTGGAAAAATTATTAAGGATAAGCAATGAATGCAACCAAAGTGTGGAAAATCAAAATTTATAATAAAACTGTTTGGACAGTGGCAGTGATGTGAATTTGAAAAATCATCAAAAATAGTAGGAATTTCATTAGAGGCTGAATGAGATATGAAATTAAATCTTAATGAGTTTATTTTCATGTAAAAGAAATAGAGCAAGTAAAGGAATCTTATATTTTGAGATATTTATATTTTTATGAGACTTGTTTAGAATGACTACGTGATCCCCTATTCTGACTTTGAAAAATCATTAAAAATTGTAATAACATAATTAAGAAATATAGTTTATATTCCTAGATTAATTATTGAGTCTACTTTTAAATGAAACAAATTTCATGCTATTTGACTTTTTTGCAGGGAGAAATTCAATTCGTAGTGAACAGTGGTCAGATCAGTCGAGCTGGATAACAGGGGAAACTTTAACTAATAAACTGTACTAATTGGCTGGACCAAAAATTCTAGAAACATTTTAGTAATAATTTATATGAGTCTAGTTTCAGGAAAATTTTACAGATTTTAATTTTGAGTTTTGTAACTTGAGTTATGATTTATTCAGTGAACATGACGCAGGAGGGACAGCTTGATTAAATTGGAGTAAATAGTGAAATTAAAAATAGATATAATTGAATTATTTTGTAAATATATTAGATTCGTTATTTATTATTTATATACTTACTTACTAAGCTATAAGCTTACTTTCTTTTCTCTCTTTTGTCTTATAGTGTCATCCAGCTAGCACGGGAGTTAGAGATCGTTGAAGATCTGCCCGCACTATCAATACTTTTGGTATTTGAACTAAACATTTTGAATTATGGCATATATAGTAGGCTTAGTTATTTTGTTACGTGTCATAATTACCTAGGTTTAAAATATTGGTTACAGTATTTGACCGATTATTTTGTACAAAGCCATTGAAGTTGGCTAATATTGTTAAAGGCATATGTTATAATGATTCATTATCGAATTGGATGCCATATTTCTGTCTCGATTTTATTTAATGGCATGTGTATGTTCTGGTAATACCTCGTACCCTATTTCGGTGTTTAACGTGGGTAAAGGGCGTTACATTTAGTGGTATCAGAGCTATGGTTTAGTCGGTTCTCAGACTAATATAGCGTGTGTAAAAGTCTAGCTATACATGCCATAAATATACTGTGATAGTGTGGTGACTCCTGATCATTCTAAACTATGTTTTGTTTTAATATATTAATGGGTCCTAATAGAACTATAGCTGATGATGCTGCTAGTAATGCGCCGGCTCTCGCATAAGGGACCGCACCTGTAGAAAGTAGACCTGAGACATTGAGACAGGAAGATGGGGCTCGAGATACCTTTCTCCAAATGATGAACAATTGGTATACTGAGTTTATTCGAGCAAACTCAAATGCTCAACCTCCTCCACCCTCTTCCATAACTCAGACGGTTCCTGCAGCTGCTCAAGGCATAGATTTGGTAAGAATGAACAAGCCTTCAGTCGACAAGATTCAAAAACAAGGGGCCGAAGAGTTTAGAATAAGAACTGATGATGATCCCGAGAAAGCGAAGTTCTGGCTTGAAAATTCTACCCGTGTATTTGATGAGCTCTCATGTACACCCGAGGAGTGCTTAAAGTGTGCTATATCACTTTTGGGAGATTCAGCCTACCATTAGTGGAAGATTTTGGTAGCAGTGGTGCCAAAAGAAAGGGTTACTTGGGATTGCTTCCAGGAAGAATTCAGAAAGAAATACATAAGTCAGCGATTTATTGATTAAAAACGGAAGGAGTTCCTTGAATTGAAGCAGGGAAAGATGTCTGTGGCAGAGTATGAACGCGAATTTGTTAGACTCAGCAAGTATGCCCAGGAATGTGTGTCCACCGAGGCTATTATGTGCAAAAGATTTGAGGATGGGCTTAATGAGGACATTAAAGTGATTGTAGGAGGAGCTGAAAGAATTTGTAGTATTGGTTGACCGAGCTCTTAAAGCCGAAAAATTGAAGAAAGAAAGAAGAAAAGCTACTATTGAGGCCCGAGATGCCAAAAAGAGGCTGATAAGCAAGTCAGTTCAATCCCAATCAAAGAGGTCCAAAGAGATAAACCCTCGAATGATAGTTTCAGCTGGGGATTCACACAGAGATCGTGGTAAGGCATATTTAGGGTCTAAAGCTCAAGCTAATTTAGTGGCAAGTATGGGTAATGTGTGGTCTAGAAAACCCGAATGCCAGCAATGTGGCAGGCAACATTTTAGTGAGTGTTGGGGAAACGAGTGAGCTTGTTTCAGGTGTGGTTCTTGCGAGCATTTTATCAGAGACTGTCCGGAGAAAGTTAAAGAAGAAAAATTTTAGAGTGCTAGACAGAGTACTACCGCTAGTAGAGGTAGACCACCGAGAAATACTAGAAGTGGAGCTAGCAGTAAAACTGTGATGAAAGATTCAACGGCGAGATCAGAAGCTAGAGCGCTTGCTAGAGCTTATACCATACGTGCCCGAGAGGATGCATCATCTCCCGATGTGATTACTGGTATATTTTTTCTTTAACATTGATTGATCCTGGGTCTACTCATTCCTATATTTGTGTGAATTTAGTATCTAATTAGAAGTTGCCTGTTGAGTTTACTGAGTTTGTGATTAAAGTGTGGAAGCCCTTAGGCCAATATGTGCTAGTTGATAAAGTTTGCAAGAATTGCCCATTAATGATTCAAGGTCACTGTTTTCTGGCTAATCTGATGCTGTTACCATTTGATGAGTTTGATGTTATCTTGGAAATGGATTGGTGGACATTGTATGATGCCAAGGTAAATTGTAAACAGAAAACACTAGAGTTGAAATGTGAAAATGGTGAAATTCTCTAGGTTGAAACAGATGAATCAAATAAATTGCCTATGGTGATTTCGCACATGTCTGCACAGAAATACATGAGAAAAGGGTGTGAAGCTTATCTTGCCTATGTAATGAATACTGAGATGTTTGAATTGAAGCTTGAATCAATGTTGATAGTCTGTGAATTTTCAGATGTATTTCCAGAGGAATTTCCTGGGTTGCCTCCGAACAGAGAGATAGAGTTTGCCATTGATTTGTGCCGGGGACTGCACCGATCTTCATTGCTCCATATAGAATGGCTCCGAATGAATTAAAAGAATTGAAGGCTCAGTTGCAAGAGTTAATAGACAAGGGATTTGTGAGATCGAGTTTCTCTCCTTGGGGTGCTCCTGTATTGTTCGTAAAGAAGAAAGATGGCTCAATGAGGCTTTGCATTGATTACCATCAGCTCAATAAGGTGACTATAAAGAACAAGTACCCGTTACCGAGGATTGACATTTATTTGATAAGTTGAAGGGGGCAAAGTGTTTTCAAAGATCGATTTGAGGTCCGGTTACTACCAGTTGAGAGTTGAGGAGACAGATGTGCCAAAAATCGCCTTTAGGACAAGGTATGGACATTATGTGTGACACCCCTAATTTGACCCTAGTCGGGAAGTGGTTTCGGGACCGCTAAACCGAGTTGCAGAAATAATTGAATATAATATTTTATGTCTAAAATATGTGATCATGCATGTGTGAAATTTGAATGCTTTGATTTTTGTCAATTTGAATGTGTTTCTAAATAAAAAGGACTTATGTGAGAAGCTTTGAATATATGTGTGGCTTATTTTAAGTGATTAATTATTGAATGATGCAAATAAGTGGGTTTGCATGCCAATTTGCCACTTTTAATGCTAGTGGCCGGCCAAGCTTATAAGTATGGGCATTATATGCATGGGTTAATATTATTATATTTATTAGTGGTGAGAAATATGTAATAAAAAAATGTATTAGATGAATTAAAGATGAATAAAAGAGTATGGGTAATAAAAATAATGTGTTAGTGGGAGGAGAAACCAAAGTTGGTTTATTCCTCCATTGCCGTAGCTAGGAAAGGGTGGAGAAGAAATTTCCTTTTGTTGTTAAAATTTTCAGCTAAGGGGATTGCTAGATCAAGGTATGTACAATGCTACTCTTGGAAATTCATGCATAAATTGAATGGTTTGTTTGAATTCTACCTATTTCATGGCTCAAATTTTTGTTATTTTGGAAGATTGAAATTCGGCCAAGGAGCTTGAAATTCTTAGTAGTTGTTTTGATGTCATTAGCATGGAAATTTATGTTCGATGTGTTGAATTTGCTAGTTGTTTTGGCTTGGAAGTTAAGGTTTAGTGTTTGATTATGTGATTGCCGAATGTGTGGATAGTTGAAGGAAAATTTGTTAAAATGCTTAGTAAATGGATATTTGGTTAATATTGTGTATATTAATTACTTAAAATATAAACTTTAAATGAGTACTAAAGGTTGTATATAAATTCGGCCTTGGGAGAAATGTTAGTATAAAAATGCTTGAAAGTTAAATAGGTGATTGCTTTAATGACCAAATCTGCCAAAGAATAATGCATGATCTAGTTGACCAATATGTGTTAAGGGAACATGAATAAATATATTTTGATGAGCTATACATTCGGTTATAGTATGAAATGCAATGTTAATACATAGTTGCTAGTATGTATATGTGTGCTGGCCGAATTTGAACTTGAATAATGATTTGAGCACGATGTATTGTATTGAGAATAGGCTTAAGTGAAATTGTGATGAAATTGATTGGTGATATACATGGTTAAATAATATGTAATGCATTAGTTAGTAAAATGTATGCCATTTATGTGTGGTATTAAGTATATAATCGGCCTAAACATAGACATGCATATTCGGCCATAGGAAGAAGATTGGTGTTGCATGTATTCGGTTAGAGGCAAGCATATTGATGCTTTTGTCTTGGCTTAGAAAATTCGGCCAAGGGGGAATATTAGCTAAAATGTTGAGTTTGATTCATGATTCCATATATATATGTGACTCTAATGCCTAAAGTATATATGGGCTAAGTACCTTGAGGTTTTCTTTTGATGTTCGAATGAATTGTATTAAATTGCTTGATGTGATTAAAAATGCATATGACCATTGTGTAGTTGAGCTAGAAGGTGGCCATATGACCAATCAAACTCCTTGTCATATTCGGCCATAAGCTAGCATAATGAGACTTTAATAAGTTAAATTTGTTTGAATTAGCTCAAGAGCTTAGAGGACCACAGTTGGATAAGGGAAAGGAAAAAGTGATCGAATAGCCGCCGAAATTGTTCGACCACATCCGAAGTAAGTTTTAAGCGATTAAACGTTGAGTAAATTCAATTATAATAGGACATGATGAGTTGATTTAATAAGATATGATGTGGCCATGATATGTTCTAAGCTCAAATGGTAAGTTCTTAAGTGTTTGAGCTTGGGAATTCAAGGGTAATTTGAAATAGTCTGCTTAGGACAGCAGCAGTAATGTGACTTTAGAAAATCACCATAAATTTATGGATTTGAATTAGAGGCTGAATGAGACATGAAATTAAATCTTAATGAGTCTAGTTTCTTATAAAAGAAACCGTGTAAGCAAAGGAATTTCCGATAATTAGATACTTAAAGTTGTGTGAGACAGCGCAGAATGACACTGTAATCCTCTGTTCTGTTTTTAGAAAATCATTATAAATTGTACAAAAATGGTTATAAGATAAAATTTATATGCTTAGACTCCTTAATGAGTCTAGTTTCAAATGAAATCAAATACAACACATTTTGAATTCAGTAAAATGAGAAATTTGATTCGTAGTGAAGAGTGGTCAGATTAGTCAAACAGTGAAATAGGGGAAACTTTAAGAAAAATCTGGTATTGATTGGCCAAACCTAAAATTCTTGAAATTTTATGTATGGAAGATATACGAGTCTATATTCAGGAAAAATTAACGGAAAGTGATTTGGAGTTTTGTAGCTCCAGTTATAAATAATTTAGTGACTATTGCTCAGGAAAAACAGCTTGTGCTGAATTTGAGATTATGTTGTGAACCTTGATAAACTTGTTTTAGTTGCTCATAAGCTATTGATTAAACCCATACTTGAATTCTAAATCGTGATATTGTAAGTTTATGAGTATTCGAATATGAAATGATAGTAAGGCCTAATGGCCGATGTGATGAATGTGAAAGTGTATATATGTGATAAGGCCTAATGGCCGATGTGATGAATGTGAAAGTGTATATGTGTGATAAGGCCTAATAGCCGATGTGATGAATGTGAAAGTGTATATGTGTGATAAGGCCTAATAGTCGATGTGATGAATGTGAAAGTGTATATGTGTGATAAGGCCTAATAGCCGATGTGATGAATGTGAAAGTGTATATGTGTGATAAGGCCTAATAGCCGATGTGATGAATGTGAAAGTGTATATATGTGATAAGGCCTAACAGCCGATGTGATGAATGTGAAAGTGTATATATGTTATAAGGCCTAATGGCCGATGTGATGAATGTGAAAGTGTATATATGTTATAAGGCCTAATGGCCGATGTGATGAATGTGAAAGTGTATATATGTGATAAGGCCTAACGGCCGATGTGTGAATGTGAAAGTGTATATATGTGACAGGGCCGAGTGGCCAACGTGATGGATGTGAAAGTGCATAAATGTGATAAGTCCCGAAGGGCATTTGTGTCAGTACTATATCCGGGTTAAAACCTCGCAGGCTTTATGCGAGAATATTATCACTGATTAATGTCCGTAAGCTTCGTGCTCGTACTACATCCGAGCTCTAAAGACCCGATGACTACGTGTGGGAATTTTGTCCGGGTAGGACCCGATAACTTCGTGTGGAGATTATGTCCGGGTAAGACTTCGTAATAAGAATTGCTTATAAATATATTCAATGCGAAAGGTTAAATAGGTATGTACTCCAAGTTTATATGTGAGCTTGATTTGCACTAAATCATAAGGTAGTTATGTGATGCATACAAGAGCAATCTATGAGACTATTCCTATGATTATGTGACATCGGATCAGTGTGAGAGGTGATGTGAAATCATACGATATATCTATGTCACATGAGCTCACTTTTATGTGAAAGTTTATCTGCCTATTGTATATGATGAGATGTGCATATTCGGTAAAGGGATGGTATGCCCGAAGGAAGAGTGAAATAAAAATACGAACAACTATGTTATAATTTGATTGTTATCTGTTGACACTGCTTAAAACTTACTAAGCATTGTAATGCTTACTCCGTTTACTCTGTTTCCTCTGTTTTATAGATCTCATTGCGAAGCTACAGGCTCGGGGATCGTCAGCAACTAGTCACACTATCACTATCCACTGTTTGGTACTGCTATGTTTTGGATTATCTTATGGCATGTATAAAATAGACTAGTGGCGGAAGAATATTTTGGTTAATGTATATAGCCATGCGAAAATGGCTTATATATGTTTGAGCATAATGTTATAATCATTTGGTATGGAATGGTTAATCACTATCATAATTTGTGCTATTTATGCTAAAAGGGCTAGTTGAATCATGGAAACTATGAAATAGGTAAAGTCTACCTTAAAGGCAGATGCTGGCAGCAGCAGTGATGTAGATTTGGGAAAATCACTAAAAATAGTGGGATTGGAATTAAATAATGAATAAATTATGTAAACGAACCTTGATGAATCTATTTTCATAGGAAAGTAACGAAACGATCATATGGATAGTATGTTAAGAGATATTCAGGTTCTCGTGAGACAGGGCCAGAACAATTTCTGGATTCCCTGTTCCGACTTTGGAAATTCATTATAAATTAACCAGAGATAACTAGGAGTCATGCCATATATGTATAGATTCCTCTCTGAGTCTAGTTTCTATAGAAACAAACGGAATCAGTATTGAAGCTCTGTGTAGGGAGATATCCAAGTTGTAATGCGCAAAAGTCAGTGTAGTCGATCCCTGTAACATGGGAGACTTTGACTAATAAACTGTACTAATTGGCCTGACTAAAAATTCTGGAAAAAAATAAGTAGATGGGAATATGAGTCTAGTTTCAGGGAAAATTTACGGAACTGGATTTCAAGTTTCAGAACTCAAGATATGATTTTTAAAGGCAGCTTGTCTGGGAAATTTTTTTTAAGTGGTTTGAAGTCTGTTAACACCTCGTGTTCGACTCCGGCGACGGCCTCGGGTTCGGGGTGTTACATTATGAGTTCCTTGTGATGCCTTTCGGCTTAACTAATGCTCCAGCTATATTCATGGACTTGATGAACCAAATCTTTCGACCATATTTGGATAAGTTTGTGGTAGTGTTCATAGATGACATCCTAATCTATTCTCAGGATGAGTCTGAGCATGCCGAACACTTGAGAACCATATTGCATATCTTGAGAGAAAAGAAATTGTTTGCTAAGTTTAGCAAAAGTGAGTTTTGGCTTCGTGAAGTCAGATTTTTGGGACATATAGTCTCAGGTGATGGTATTCGGGTGGATCTGAGCAAAATTTCCACGATCGTTGATTGGAAATCGCCAAAGAATGTATCTGAGGTTAGAAGCTTTTTAGGCTTGGCCGGGTATTGTAGACGTTTTGTCAAGGGATTTTCGATGATTTCCTCTCCTATGACTAAGTTGCTACAAAAGAATGTTAAGTTTGAATGGACTGATAAATGTCAGCAGAGGTTTGAAAAGCTGAAAGCACGATTGACTGAAGCACCGATTTTAGTACAGCCCGAGCCAGGGAAGGAGTTCGTAATTTATAGTGATGCATCATTGACAGGCCTTGGATGTGTGCTGATGCAAGAGGGTAAAGTGGTAGCTTATGCCTCAAGACAATTAAAACCGCATGAGAAGAACTATCCTACACATGATTTGGAATTGGCCGCTATTGTCTTTGCCTTGAAGATCTGGCGTCATTATTTGTATGGTGAAAATGCCGAATTTTTATTGATCACAAAAGTTTGAAGTATTTGATGAATCAAAAGGATTTGAATCTGCGATAGCGGAGATGGCTTGAATTATTGAAAGATTATGAGCTAGTGATTGATTATCATCTGGGGAAAGCGAATGTAGTTGCTGACGCCTTGAGCAAGAAATCTCTTTTTACTTTGAGAGCCACGAATACGAGGTTAGAATTGTCTGATGATGGGTCAATCTTGGCAGAGATGAGGGCTAAACCGTTATTTCTCCATCTAATTTGTGATGTTCAAAAGAACGATAGTGAGTTGCGAACCAAGAGAACTCAGTGCTAATTGGGTTACGACTCAAATTTTCAAGTTGGACCAGATGACTGTCTAATGTTTTGAGACAGGATATGTGTACCGAAAAATGATGAATTGATTCAGAAAATATTACATGAGGCGCACAGTGGCTGCTTGTCAGTTCACCCTAGTAGGACAAAACTGTATAATGATTTAAATAAGTTATATTGGTGGTCAGGCATGAAAAGGGACATTTCTGAATTTGTAACCAAGTGTTTGATCTGTCAACAAATAAAAGCTGAGCATCAAGTGCCTTCAGGATTACTCCAACCGATAATGGTACCTGAGTGGAAATGGGATAGGATTACCATGGATTTTGTAATCGGTTTGCCTTTGACTCCTAAAAAGAAGGATGTTGTCTGGGTAGTGGTTAATAGGTTAACAAAGTCGGCTCACTTTATACCAGTAAGTACCAATTACTCACCTGATAAATTAGCTGAATTATATATTGCTGAAATTGTGAGGTTGCACGGGGTACCTATGTTTATAATATCAGATAGAGATCCGAGGTTTACCTCGAGATTCTAAAAAAAGTTACAAGAAGCTTTAGGTACAAAATTGAATTTTAGTACCGTGTTTCATCCACAAATAGATGGTCAGTCAGAAAGAGTAATCTAGGTACTCAAAGATATGCTTAAATGTTGTGTTTTAGAATTTGAAGGCAATTGGGATAAATATCTACCTTTGGTTGAATTTGCCTACAATAACAGTTTTCAGTCGAGTATACAGATGGCACCAAACCAAGCCTTGTATGGTCTCAAGTGCCGGAATCCTTTATGTTGGACTGAACTTAGTGAGAAACAGATTCACGGAGTTGATTTAGTTAAAGAACCCGAAGAGAAAGTAAAAGTAATTCGTGATCGCTTGAAAGATGTTTCAGATCGACAAAAGTCATATGCAAATTTAAAAAGAAAAGAGATTGAATTTCAGGTGGGTGATAAAAGTGTTCTTGAAGGTGTCACCACGGAAGAAGATTCTGAGATTTGGCCGAAACTACAAGCTGAGTCCGCATTTTATTAAGCCATACGAGATTATTGAAAGGATTGGACCAGTGGCATATCGGTTGGCTTTACCGGTAGAGTTAGAAAGAATTCATAACGTGTTTCATGTATCAATGTTGCGACGTTATCGTTCTGATCCTTCACATGTGATTTCTCCAACAGAAATTGAGATTCGATCGGACTTGACCTATGATGAGGAACCCATTAAGATTTTGGCTCGAGAAGTGAAACAGTTGAGAAAGAAAAGCATAGCTTTAATGAAAGTTTTATGGCAAAGACATGGAATAGAAGAAGCTACGTGGGAACCGGAGGAAGCCATGAGAAAACAGCACCCAAACCTCTTTACTAGTAAGATTTTCAGGGACAAAAATCCTTAAAGGGGGGAGAATTGTAACAGCCCGATTTAGGGCCAAAACGGAACAGTGGTTTTGCAACCAAGAATCCGAGGTTGAAAATTTTTTGATTGGGTGTTTTATTTTATGTTTAGGACTAAATTGAAATAGGTGAAAAATGTGTGTTCTAGTTCATAAATTACTTGATTGAAATGGGGGTTTTAAGTAGAGGTCCTTAAATGGCAATTAGACCATTTTACTTTATATGGACAAAAATTAATAGGACAAAATTTTAAAGAAAGGCCTTAAGGGTATTTTTGTCATTTGGTAATTAAAAGAAATAAAATGGGAAAAATAAGCTAAAATTTTGTCCATCCATACTTTTCCTTGGTCGAAACTTGTATGTTCACCATAGCTAGGGTTTTTTCCAAGCTTTCAAGCTCAATAATCAATAAAGGCGTGGAATCGATCTCGAACGGAGGAAGGAAAAGATTTTCGACTAAATTGCAAAATTTCTATATTTTGCACCAAGGTAAGTTCGTATGTAAATAATACATTATCTTTATTTACGTTTTTATATTTCAGCATATTATATATTGTGGCTAGTTTTGAATCATAATCGACTATTGGAAGAATGGAAATAAGTATTAGAAAGTGAAATACTTCCTGGTTGAACCTTCGAAATCGAAAGATATAGATGGTATGTAGTTAGGTCATATGTATGGTGCTAAGTGCACATCATGTGTACAAGAGAGCTACAAGATACTATGTGGTAGCTAGGTCACATGTGTGATACGGGATGTATGCCATGTAGACAAGAGAGCTAGGGGATAAATGTAGCTAGGTCGCATGTGTGGTTCCAGGTGAAGGACACCATGTAGACAAGAGAGCTACGAGATAAAGTGACTAGGTCACATGGGTGGTACTAAGTGTTCATGCTCACCATGTGTACAAGAGAGCTGAACCATGTGATGGGTGGAACTACGTGCTGAAACCACCAAGCATCGGGGACTCAATCCGAAGTGTTCAACGAGAAAATTGACTAAATGAAATTATGTATGACCTTGTAATGACAAGTGTAAGAATATACATGTGTAACGTATGAGTAATAAGCTCGATATGTGATTGGAGTTGGAAAAATTGTTAAGGATAAGCAATGAATGCAACCAAAGTGTGAAAAATCAAAATTTATAATAAAACTGTTTGGACAGTGGCAGTGACGTGAATTTGAAAAATCACCAAAAATAGTAGGAATTTCATTAGAGGCTGAATGAGATATGAAATTAAATCTTAATGAGTCTATTTTCATGTAAAAGTAACATAGCAAGTAAAGGAATATTATATTTGGAGATATTTATATTTTTGTGAGACTTGTTCAGAATGACTACGTGATCCCTTGTTCTAACTTTGAAAAGTCATTAAAATTGTAAAAAACTAATTAATAAATATAGTTTATAATACTAGATTACTTATTTAGTCTAGTTTTAAATGAAATAAATTTCATGGCTATTTGACTTTTTTCCAGGGATAAAATCAATTCGTAGTGAACAGAGGTCAGATCAGTTAAGCTGTATAATAGGGGAAACTTTAACTAATAAACTGTACTAATTGGCTGGACCAAAAATTCTAGAAACATTTTAGTAAGAAGTTATATGAGTCTAGTTTCAGGAAAATTTTACGGATTTGAATTTCGAGTTTCGTAACTCGAGTTATGATTTATTCAGTGAACATGACGCAGGAGGGACAGCTTGATTAAATTGGAGTAAATAGTGAAATTAAAAATAGATATAATTGAGTTATTTTGTAAACATATTAGATTCCTTATTTATTATTTATATACTTATTTACTAAGCTATAAGCTTACTTTCTTTTCTCTCTTTTGTCTTATAGTGTCATCCAGCTAGCACGGGAGTTAGAGATCGTTGAAGATCTGCCCGCACTATCAATACTTTTGGTATTTGAACTAAACATTTTGAATTATGGCATGTATAGTAGGCTTAGTTATTTTGTTACGTGTCATAATTACCTAGGTTTAAAATATTGGTTACAGTATTTGACTGATTATTTTGTACAAAGCCTTTGAAGTTGGCTAATATTGTTAAGGGCATATGTTATAATGATTCATGATCTAATTGGATGCCATATTTCTGTCTCAGTTTTATTTAATGGTATGTGTTATGTTCTGGTAATACCTCGTACCCTGTTTCAGTATTGAACGCGGGTAAGGGGCATTACATGGATTAGTTCTAATATATTGGGTGAACCGATCATTCATCATTTGATAGAAGGCTTCTTTAGCCTCACCATCACGGCTACTCATAGTTGATCGAGAATCAGCTTACACTATCCCTTGCGCGGGAGCAGGCGCATTGCTTTCAACATCGTTAGCTATAGCTCTATCGGGATCCATTTGCTATATAAAAGCACATTTCAATGTCAGGATTCATCACACTATCACAGTTTCAGATATATGGCATGTATAGCTAGACTCACATACGCTATGGTAGTCCTAAAACCGACTAAACCATAGCTCTGATACCAATAAAATATAACACTCCTAACCCGTAACCGTCATCGAATTAGGGTTACAAGGCATTACCAGACAGAGAGAACATTTCAGACCAATGCAGAATCACAGATATCACATAACATTAATACATAGGCAATCATCAACAAATCATCTCTTATGAAAGTCTACAAGACCTAAAAAATACTTTAAGGAAAGTCAGGACTAAATCGAACACATTCATAAATTTCAAAACTCAGAAAATTTTTCAATTCTGTTGAGGTCACTTGCCTGTGTGACTAGGCCGTGTGTCTCACACGGGCACCAGACATGCCCATGTGAACCAGCCGTGCCAAAACAAGGAATACATACTGACTTTCACCCACGGCCAACAGACACGCTCATGTGTCTTAACCGTGTTGTCTTAGGAGGTTACTGCTTTGCATACACGGCCAAAAGGCACGCTCGTGTGCCCTGGCCGTGTGGTACAATGCAGGCTTGGTTTAAGCCAAATGGCCACCCCTATTTGGGTCATTCCTACAAATACTATTAAACAATATTCATGCCAAAATTTTCAGCCAATTCCATGCTTAAAATGACCAAATCATATTAGATCATAAAACATTACAAGCATACACCATTTGGCATCACCAACCAAATACCAAAACTATGCATAAACATAACATTTGCTAGCCAACTCTCATGGCATAACATATATACATATCAAAGCTTAAATATATAAATATTCTAGCCTATACATACCATACTTAAAATATTTACACTTTCAAAAGTACCAAAATGAGCTCGATAGTGTGGCGAAAATCCTCGACTATCCCTGAGCCTTCAGTAGCTACGATAACTGTAAAATAGACAGAAATCACATAGAGTAAGCTACAAAGAGCTTAGTAAGCCAAATACAATTGGTTTAACTATAAATCAACAGTAAGAATTCATAGCCATTTCACAGAATAGTTCATGAGCCTAACCATGCTCATTTGCTAGCATACATGTCATGCTTCATTTTCAAATTCCATGCATACTTCACATTCATTATTTCACAGAAGCAGAGTCTTTCATATTTAGAAATTTAGTACGATACAAACGTACCTGTATAGATTATACATGTCATATATTCATTCCTATATTTCATACTCTATCATCAGACAGTTCAGAAACAATACAAATACTCATAAACAAGTACAATGTCGCGTCCCAGACGTGGTCTTACATGTAATTCAATATCGATGCCTCTGTTCCAGATAGGGTCTTACACGAAATCAGATATGATACCTGTGTCCCAGACACAGTCTTACACGATATCTCAGATCGATGTTCACATTCCTTTAGATACATACAGAGCTTTTCAGATACTAGCATATTATCAAAATTTAATCGGAATTCATTCATCAGGATCTCAAGGCCTTCCAATACTGATTATAGTTTGTATACGCAGAATTTAGTCAATTTAACACGTAATTGAAATTTTACTTACCTCGTACAGATTTTAGATGGATCGAGTCGACTATTCAACTATTTTGGACTTCCCTCGATCTAAGTCTGATTTTCTTTGTTCTTTATCTAATACAATTCAATCATTCATTTCATTCAAAATAATCCATGAACACATATTTAGGGCAATTTGCATTTTAGCCCTTACATCATCACACTTTGACAATTTTGTCCATTTTTCACAAAATAACAAATATGCAAAATTCACCAAGACTATAGCTTGGCCGAATATACATAGCTTCCATACAAGCCCAAATAACATATTTAATTCGCAATTTAATCCTTCAAAACTCTATTTTTACAAATGATCCTAAATAGCTCTATTCCATCAAAAATTTAGGAACAAAGCATGATAATCTTATATATATCTTTCATAATTCATATAAAAATATTACAAAGTTCATATATCATTAATGGCACATTTCTTGATATTCAACAAAAATAGAAATTCAAACATGGGTTTTGAAGAACACGAAGCAACGATCACAGAAACGTAGAAATTATCAAAAACCGAACAAAATAGACTAACCTATTCACTCATGCAATGGCCGAATACTTTGAAGCTTCAATGGCTTCTTTTTCTTTCAACTTTCGACAATACAAGATGACAACGGCCATTTTTTTATGTTTTGTTTTATTATAACAACTTAAATAAACATTTTCCCATTTTTCCCTTGACTAATAAACATTAAACTTACCAACTACATGTCTATATTTGTCCATGCATTTGTACAATGGTCCAATTGCATCATAAGGACTTCATACTTAAAAAGCCACTTCACATAGGCACTTTATCAATCAGTACATAGCTTTTACATTTTACATGATTATATCCTTTTTCATAAATTAATACAGAAACAAACAAATTAAATCACAGAAACTTCGCAGATAAAAATTCACATATCACAGATATAGAAAAATAATATATTTTTCAGAATCGGTTACGTGGTCTCGGAACCACTATTCCAACTAGGGTTTAAATTGAACTGTTAAACATCTTTCTGAAGCAATCTCGTTAATGGAGTCGCAATCATTCAAAAGCCTTTCACAAATCGTCTATAATAGCCCACGAGTCCTAGGAAGCTACGGACTTCGGATACATTTCTCAGAGGCTTCCAATATTTAATTGCAAATATCTTACTCGGGTCAACTCAAATACCCAATCTGACACAATATGCCCCAGAAAACCAACCTCGCACAACCAGAATTCACATTTACTGAACTTTGCATATAAATGCTTATTACGCAGAGTCTACAATACATTTCTCAAATGGTCGGCATGCTCAGTTTCATCTCATGAATATATCAATATGTCGTCAATAAATACGACAACAAATCGATCTAAGTACAGTTTGAAAATCCGTTCCATTAAATCCATAAAGATTACAGGTGCATTCGTTAGTCCGAAAGGCATACTAAAAATTCATAATGACCATATCTCATTCTAAAAGCTTTCTTTGGCACATCAGAGTCTTTAACTCGCAACTGGTAATAACCCAATCTCAAATCTATCTTTGAAAACACTGTGGCCCCTTTTAACTGATCAAACAAATCATCTATTCTAGGCAGAGGATATTTATTCTTGATCATCACTTTGTTAAGTTGTCAGTAGTCTATACACATTCTCATCATGCCATCTTTCTTTTTCACAATCAATACGGGAGCACCCTAGGGCGAGAAACTCAGTCTTGCAAACCCTCTGTCAATTAATTCTTGCAACCGAGCTTTTAATTCTTTTAACTCTGTCAGGGCCATTTGATACGGAGCTATTGATATCAGTGTAGTTCCTGGCACTAACTCAATGCCAAATTCAACCTCTCGGATCGATGGTAAACCCGATAACTCTTTAGGAAACACATCTAGATATTCACACACAACTGGCACTAATTCTATTTTCTTTTCAGTTACTTTTGTATCAAACACATAAGCAAAATAAGCTTCGCAACCCTTTCTCACATATTTTTGAACTGACATCAATGAAATCACTGCTAGCAAGCCATTCAGATCAACTGACCCAATTTGGATAATCTCATTATTCTGACATCTCAGATCAATTGTCTTTCATTTGTGTAATACCCCTAACCCGTATCCGTCACCGGAATGGGGTTAAGAGGCAACAACAAAAAAGATAAAACTTTCATACATTCACACAATCACTCAGATCATATTTGAAATATTACCTTTGTAACTTCAGTTAAACAATTCTTAAATCATTAATACACAAAACACAAAACAATTTTATTATATTCGCATATAACCGTTTTGTTATCTTGTAGCATGAATTACTATTCATATAGTCAAATATACTTCTTTTACCTTGAAAATTCATGCGCATATTACCATATCAATATGAACCATTTTAAAACACAAATTTTAAGTCATATCATGAAATTCACAAGCTAAATAACATGTCAACCATCATATATTCAAACAACCTATGAACCAATTCTAAGATTAATTACCAAGTCAAAACATACCAAAATTTATATCCTAGCATAGTGATAAAATTACTAATACACAACCAATTCATTTGCTCACCTATTCAACTATCAAAATTAACACTTTTAGTCATACCAATTCCACCATTCAATTTTAAGTTAAATTTACCATTTAATAACCGAATATAAATGTCAACTTGTCACTTTAAATATCAAACCACAACCAAACATGTCCTTTGCATACGTATCTAATTTATCTATCATTAGCCGAATATGTATGCATATCATTTACCAATTCCAAGAAAATTTTACAAGACAAAGTATATATCAATTTTATGTCAATAATGAACCACACCAAATAACCAAAATCGCAATATAGCAAACTCATCTCATAACTTAACAAAGCATGTACCAGATTTCACATGATAATCCATTTTCAATCTTCATTGCCGAATACATCCATTAATGATATCATACATATCTCACGCATATCATATATCATTAAAATATACATTACCTTTGAATATGATCAAGCTAAAACCAATCATTAGGCATATTACTCAATCATATATATATCCAACTATAACTTCACGTATATTCCATAACCAAATATTCTTTAATAAAAAATCACATAATAACACCTTAACCAAACATAACATCTAAATTCACATATATTTTTATCTATACATGAACCATAACCGAATCAACCAAACACATCCAAAATCACTAACCATTTTTAATGCATATAACACATATAAACTTGACTAAAGTTTCATATACTCACTTATCATTTTAGCCATTTTCGCATGGCTTAATATATACACAACTTCAAACTTAACCAAATATAATCTAGCCTATACATGCCATAGGTTCAAGTTCAAACATATAAAGTACCAAAAACTGTCGATAGTGTGATAAACATTGCTGATGATCCCCGAGCTCGTAACTAGACTCTAAAATCTATAAAACAGAGGCAAACATATACACACAGAGTAAGCTATCATAGCTTAGTAAGTCATAAGCAAATTGATAACTCAATGACAACATCAACCCAATTTAACCGAACCAATTCATGCTATCATAATCACATTTAATTTCAAGCTTACAATTTCATATACAACATATACTTTCATATATAAATTTTACCTTGGCCGATTATACATATATCTATTATCAAAATAACAATCAATTTCAAAACCATAGTACCATTATATAACCGAATATATATACACTCATAAGCATATACTCTTAAATTAAACTTTAATATATCATACTTATACATAGCATGTGGCCGAATATACTTCACAAATACACTTATATTTACATTAGCATCATGCATATTTTGCATCACATATCAGATAACCAACTTACCTTATTTCAAATAGATAATCAACTATCACATACCTGTTTACTTAGCTCAATTTACACATTCAATCACAACTTACCATTCCCCATTGAACCATCCGGAATTGAATAAGATACTCAGATAATTACACATATCATACAATGCCAACATCCCAAACATGGTCTTACATGGAATCACATATCGATGCCACTGTCCCAGACAGGGTCTTACACGAATCAAATACGATGCCGATGTCCCAGACATGGTCTTACACGTAATCGTATATATTAATGGCAATGTCCCAGACCTGGTCTTACACGAAAACACATATCGAAAATCCTATGTCATGACATATGTATCCTAGTTATTCCTAAGGTTCGTACGGGGCTTTCGGACGTCGTAAGTTGTGACACCCCAAAAGTGACCCTAGTCGAAAAGTGGTTTCGGGACCACTAAACTGAGTCATAAAGATAATTAACCGTCATAGTTGATGCTCATTATATGTACATATGCATGTGTGAAAATTTCATGTTTGAATTTTGTTAATGGTAAGTGAATTTTATCAAATAGGACTTATGTGAGAAAATTTAGAAATGTGCTAGGCAAATGTAAAGTGGCCTAATAATGCATGTTGTGAAATGATGGGTTTGCATGTCAAATTCCCCACTTAAGAGGAAGTGGCCGGCCATGAGGGTATGGGATACAAAGCATATGCATTTTGTATTAATATTATAATGACTACATGGTTTTATAATAGGAAATAAGTATTAGAAAAAAAAAGAAAGATGTTAGATAATAATTAGTGGGAGGAGAAACCAAAGTTGTTCATCCTTTCCTCCATTGCCGTAGCCTAAAGGGAGGGAGAAGAAAGTTTGGTTGCTTTGATTTTTGGCTTAGAAGATGGCTAGAATGAGGTATGTATTGAATGATTCTTGAAAATCTATGCATGTTTGAGATGATTGGTTCAAACTCTACTTATCCCATAGATTAAACTTAGAATTTTGAGGTTTGAGATTCGGTCAATAAGCTTGAAACTCATAGTAGTTTGTTTTGGTAAGTTTGGTATACGGATGATAGATGTGTTTTGGTTTTAGTTTGATAACGATGTTAATGATGGTGATTTTCGGTCATGCATTAACTTAAATTGTAAGTATGATTTATGGTATAATTTGTATGATGGAATGGTCTTGAGATTTGGCTTGATTAAATGGGTAAAATGCAAAGTGTTTTAAAGATGATGTAATGGTTATTTCGGTTTATGGGAAGTAAATATAGATATGGTTATTTTAAGTTGATTTGTAATGGTATGATTGCATTGATGAATTGGTTTTGGAAATGGTGGGAAGAATTGGCTATTATGCTTGATACTAATGCCGAATATGAGAATGTTGTACTTGAAAAATGTAGGTGAACATGACAAGTGTATTCAGCTTAGGGCATAAAGGATATGAAAATTTGCTATTTATTTTGATTGTGTGTGTATGACCATGGATAATTGGCTGCACAAATATTATGAATACATAATGTATGTTAAATTTATTAAGCTACAAAACATTATACATGATCGGCCAAGGTAAATTATTTGAGTAAAGTATATCTTGATGGTACATTTCGGCTAGTATAAAATGTATATGGATTTCGTATGACTATGTTTAATTTGGGAAGTAAATTGTTTGATTTAGCTCAAGAGCCTAGAGGATCAAGTTGGATAAGGGAAAGGAAAAAGTGATCGAATAGTCGTCGTAATCGTTCGGCAATTTTCGAGGTAAGTTTTAAGTGTTTAAAGGTTGAGTAAATTCAATTATAATAGGACATAATGAGTTGATTTAATAAGATATGATGTGGCCATGATATGTTCTAAGCTCAAATGGTAAGTTCTTAAGTGTTTGAGCTTGGGAATTTAAGGGTAATTTGAAATAGTCTGCTTCGGACAGCAGCAGTAACGTGACTTTAGAAAATCACCATAAATTTATGGACTTGAATTAGAGGCTGAATGAGACATGAAATTAAAGCTTAATGAGTCTAGTTTCTTATAAAAGAAACCGTGTAAGCAAAGGAATTTCCGATAATGAGATATTTAAAGTTGTGTGAGACGGTGTCAGAATGACTCCGAAATCCCCTGTTCTGTTTTTAGAAAAACATTATAAATTGTAAAAAAATGGTTATAAGATAAAATTTATATGCTTAGACTCCTTAATGAGTCTAGTTTCAAATGAAATCAAATACAACACATTTTGAATTCTGTAAAATGATAAATTTGATTCGTTGTGAAGAGTGGTCAGATTAGTCAAACAGTGGAACAGGGGAAACTTTAAGAAAAATCTGGTATTGATTGGCCAAACCTAAAATTCTGGAAATTTTATGGATGGAAGATATACGAGTCTATATTCAGGAAAATTTAACGGAAAGTGATTTGGAGTTTTGTAGCTCCAGTTATAAATAATTTAGTGACTATTGCTCAGGAAAAACAGCTTGTGCTGAATTTGAGATTGTGTTGTAAACCTTGATAAACTTGTTTTAGTTGCTCATAAGCTATTGATTAAACCCATACGTGAATTCTAAATTGTGATATTGGAAAATGATAGATGTAGATTCAACCAAGACAGTGTATATATGTGATAAGGCCTAATGGCCGATGTGATGAATGTGAAAGTGTATATGTGTGATAAGGCCTAATGGCCGATGTGATGAATGTGAAAGTGTATATGTGTGATAAGGCCTAATGGCCGATGTGATGAATGTGAAAGTGTATATATGTGATAAGTCCCGAAGGGCATTTGTTTCAGTACTATATCCGGGTTAAAACCCCGCAGGCTTTATGCGAGAATATTATCACTGATTAATGTCCGTAAGCTTCGTGCTCGTACTATATCCGAGCTCTAAAGACCCGATGACTACGTGTGGGAATTTTGTCCGGGTAAGACCCGATAACTTCGTGTGGAGATTATGTCCGGATAAGACTTCGTAATAAGAATTGCTTATAAATATATTCAATGCGAAAGGTTAAACAGGTATGTACTCCAAGTTTATATGTGAGCTTGATTTGCACTAAATCATAAGGTAGTTATGTGATGCATACGAGAGCAATCTATGAGACTATTCCTATGATTATGTGACATCGAATCAGTGTGAGAGGTGATGTGAAATCATACGATATATCTATGTCACATGAGCTCACTTTTATGTGAAAGTTTATCTGCCTATTGTATATGAAGAGATGTGCGTATTCGGTAAAGGGATGGTATGCCCGAAGGAAGAGTGAAATAAAAATACGAACAACTATGTTATAATTTGATTGTTATCTGTTGACACTGCTTAAAACTTGCTAAGCATTGTAATGCTTACTCCGTTTACTCTGTTTCCTCTGTTTTATAGATCTCATTGTGAAGCTACAGGCTCGGGGATCGTCAGCAACTAGTCACACTATCACTATCCACTGTTTGGTACTGCTATGTTTTGGATTATCTTATGGCATGTATAAAATAGACTAGTGGCGGAAGAATATTTTGGTTAATGTATATAGCCATGCGAAAATGGCTTATATATATGTTTGAGCATAATGTTATAATAATTTGGTATGGAATGGTTAATCACTATCATAATTTGTGCTATTTATGCTAAAAGGGCGAGTTGAATCATGGAAACTATGAAATAGGTAAAGTCTACCTTAAAGGCAGATGCTGGCAGCAGCAGTGATGTAGATTTGGAAAATCACTAAAAATAATAGGATTGGAATTAAATAATGAATAAATTATGTAAACTAACCTTAATTAATCTATTTTCATAGGAAAGTAACGAAACGATCATATGGACAGTATGTTAAGAGATATTCAGGTTCTCGTGAGACAGGGCCAGAACGGTTTCTGGATTCCCTGTTCCGACTTTGGAAATTCATTATAAATTAACCAGAGATAATTAGAAGTCATGCCATATATGTATAGATTCCTCTCTGAGTCTAGTTTCTATAGAAACAAACGGCATCAGTATTGAAGCTCTGTGCAGGGAGATATCCAAGTCGTAATGTGCAAAGGTCAGTGTAGTCGATCCCTATAACATGGGAGACTTTGACTAATAAACTGTACTAATTGGCCTGACCAAAAATTCTAGAAAAAAATATGTAGATGGGAATATGAGTCTAGTTTCAGGGAAAATTTACGAAACTGATTTTTGAGTTGTGAAACTCAAGATATGATTTTTAAGGTGACAGTGACGCAGTTAGCCAACTGCCTGGAAATTTTTAAAATGGATTGTGCAAAGAAGTGATATAAGTCTGCAAACCCCTCGTGTCCGACTCCGGCGACGGACTCGGGTACGGGGTGTTACAATTTGATTGGTATCAGAGCTACGGTTTAGTCGATTCTAGGACTAACGTAGCACGCGTGAGTCTATTTATACATGCCATAAAGTGATAAAATGATAGTGTGATGATTTTTGGCTATTAAAAATGTGTTTGTTGTATTGCAATGAATCTTGATCCCGATCGAGCTGTAGCAAGCTTCTGACTATGAGAATTTGCGATATAACTTCACTTAGATATGCCTAAATTATTAAGTTGATCAGGTACGTATCATGTACTCGTATTTGAATTTCGATTTGGATTGAATTATAAGGGTATAAGTGATGCAATTTTGAAAGAGTGTTATGACTATAATGTGATTTTTGTATGTGGCTATGGAACTGGAAGTTGAATGGTCGATAAGCATGTTGTGTTTGTATTCAAGTAATGTAAATGATATACTAATGTGTATTGCTATATGTGTATATGTATGTAGAGACGAAATTGTCGAATGTAAAAAGGCAGTGAAGCGTATAGAGTGGTTGGTTTTCAGCACTAAGTGTGCGGGCAATAAGTGTTCACGGTTGTGAGATTGGCACTAAGTGTGCGGGCTTGAAATGCATGGCACTAAGTGTGCGAGTTTAAAGTACATGGCACTAAGTGTGCGTGGTTGATTATTAAGCACTATGTGTGCGAACCCACTATAGATATATATATTCTATCAATTATTTATATTAAGGGTGCGACCTTACCGAGTCGATTTCGGACAGCGGAAAGGGGTAAGTTATTGAGTAATAGAGCTTAAATTATGATTTGATTAGATCATGTTTTAAGCATATCAAAATCATGCTCTTTGTGTGTGGCTATTGAGCCGAAATTGCAAGAATGATAAGTGTCTTGTGTTTGAGTTTTGCTAATGAAAATGAAATACGAATGTGTCATGATTTATTGTTAAATGTGCATGGTTATTCGAATGATGTCCGGGCTAAGTCCCGAAGGCTTTGTGCTAAGTGACCATATCCGGACTAAGACCCGAAGGCATTGGTGCGAGTTACTAAATCCGGGCTAAGTCCCGAAGAGCATTCATGCTAGTGATGTATCCGGGCTAAGTTCCGAAGAGCATTCGTGCTAGTGATATATCCGTGCTAAACCCCGAAGAGCATTCATGCTGGTGTTATGTCCGGGCTAGGTCCCAAAGAGCAATCATGCTGGTGACGTGTATTCGGGCCTTCGTGCCTAGTAGGCTTCGTGCCGGTAATTTGAGCAAAGTTTAAGTATTCATTACTATACGAATTCAAATTTAAATGAGATGATATGTTTAAAAGTGTTCATACATGATGTTTATAGACTTGGTTAAGTCATTTCAATGTGTAATAACGAATGAATAAGAGCGCTATGTGTGTGAATGATTAGAGGCACTGTGTGTGTGCGAATTCCTTTAACCGAGCACTATGAGTGCGAGATCGGTCAGTGGGCACTAAGTGTGTGAAGTGGAATTCATGTAAGACCTCGTTTGGGACGAAGGCATTGATTTGAGATAGTGTGTAAGACCATGTCTGGGACATGGCATCGGCTCGATATGTGAGAATATGTAAGACCATATCTAGGATATGGCATTGTAAGAGCTATATGTGCTATTGCTGAATGGACACTATTTTGTTAATCTTTTTTTCAAGAAACTATTTTGATTAAGTTTCGACATTCGAAAGTTGAAAGAATTTTTGATGAATGTTGATAATTTTGGATATACGAGTTATGCGCTAGAATAAATCTCATGCCAGTGTATTATATTAGGCTTTATGCCTATTCGACTGTATACGGGTAACGTTAACTATGATTGAATGTGCTAAATGAACTAAATGTTCAGGTACGTGGAAGTTGACTTTTCTTTTGGAAATGAGTTAAGTTGAATATTGAGATGTGATAAAGTTATAAAGGATATTTATTGGGATGTTTGAGTATATTTTTACTTTCAGTTAGGTTACAGCTTATTCATGAATGAAAATGTGGGTTACAAATATGTGGGTTGATGATGTGAATTATACATGCTAATATGTGCTTAATATGTGTTTGAAATGCAATTGTGAATTAAATTTAGTGATTATTGCTTATGAAATCAAGAAAATGAGATATATGTGCATACTTGTAGAAATGTTTATGTATTTGTTTTAAGATAAGAAAATGATTTTATGGATCGATGCGAAATCAGTAATGAATTACAATTGCTATCGATGAGCTAATGTTTATATGGTATAATTCATTAAGAGGACGTTATCCTAAACTATGCATCGGTAGAAATTTTCGAGGACGAAAATCCCAAAAGGGGGGAAGAGTTGTGACACCCCTAAAGTGACCCTAGTCGGAAACTGGTTTCGGGACCACTAAACCGAGTCATAAAGATAATTAACCGTCATAGTTGATGCTCATTATATGTACATATGCATGTGTGAAAATTTCATGTTTGAATTTTGTTAATGGTAAGTGAATTTTATCAAATAGGACTTATGTGAGAAAATTTGGAAATGTGCTAGGCAAATGTAAAGTGGCCTAATAATGCATGTTGTGAAATGATGGGTTTGCATGTCAAATTCCCCACTTTAGAGGAAGTGGCCGGCCATGAGGGTATGGGATACAAAGCATATGCATTTTGTATTAATATTATAATGACTACATGGTTTTATAATAGGAAATAAGTATTAGAAAAAAAAAAGAAAGATGTTAGATAATAATTAGTGGGAGGAGAAACCAAAGTTGTTCATCCTTTCCTCCATTGTCGTAGCCTAAAGGGAGGGAGAAGAAAAATTGGTTGCTTTGATTTTTGGCTTAGAAGATGGCTAGAATGAGGTCTGTATTGAATGATTCTTGAAAATCTATGCATGTTTGAGATGATTGGTTCAAACTCTACTTATCCCATAGATTAAACGTAGAATTTTGAGGTTTGAGATTCGGTCAATAAGCTTGAAACTCATAGTAGTTTGTTTTGGTAAGTTTGGTATACGGATGATAGATGTGTTTTGGTTTTAGTTTGATAACGATGTTAATGATGGTGATTTTCGGTCATGCATTAACTTAAATTGTAAGTATGATTTATGGTATAATTTGTATGATGGAATGGTCTTGAGATTTGGCTTGATTAAATGGGTAAAATGCAAAGTGTTTTAAAGATGATGTAATGGTTATTTCGGTTTATGGGAAGTAAATATAGATATGGTTATTTTAAGTTGATTTGTAATGGTATGATTGCATTGATGAATTGGTTTTGGAAATGGTGGGAAGAATTGGCTATTATGCTTGATACTAATGCCGAATATGAGAATGTTGTACTTGAAAAATGTAGGTGAACATGACAAGTGTATTCGGCTTAGGGCATAAAGGATATGAAAATTTGGTATTTATTTTTGATTGTGTGTGTATGACCATGGATAATTGGCTGCACAAATATTATGAATACATAATGTATGTTAAATTTATTAAGCTACAAAACATTATACATGATCGGCCAAGGTAAATTATTTGAGTAAAGTATATCTTGATGGTACATTTCGGCTAGTATAAAATGTATATGGATGTCGTATGACTATGTTTAATTTGGGAAGTAAATTGTTTGATTTAGCTCAAGAGCCTAGAGGATCAAGTTGGATAAGGGTAAGGAAAAAGTGATCGAATAGCCGTCGTAATCGTTCGGCAATTTCCGAGGTAAGTTTTAAGTGTTTAAATGTTGAGTAAATTCAATTATAATAGGACATGATGAGTTGATTTAATAAGATATGATGTGGCCATGATATGTTCTAAGCTCAAATGGTAAGTTCTTAAGTGTTTGAGCTTGGGAATTTAAGGGTAATTTGAAATAGTCTGCTTCGGACAGCAGCAGTAACGTGACTTTAGAAAATCACCATAAATTTATGGACTTGAATTAGATGCTGAATGAGACATGAAATTAAAGCTTAATGAGTCTAGTTTCTTATAAAAGAAACCGTGTAAGCAAAGGAATTTCCGATAATGAGATATTTAAAGTTGTGTGAGACGGTGTCAGAATGACTCCGAAATCCCCTGTTCTGTTTTTCGAAAAACATTATAAATTGTACAAAAATGGTTATAAGATAAAATTTATATGCTTAGACTCCTTAATGAGTCTAGTTTCAAATGAAATCAAATACAACACATTTTGAATTCTGTAAAATGATAAATTTGATTCGTAGTGAAGAGTGGTCAGATTAGTCAAACAGTGGAACAGGGGAAACTTTAAGAAAAATCTGGTATTGATTGGCCAAACCTAAAATTCTGGAAATTTTATGAATGGAAGATATATGAGTCTATATTCAGGAAAAATTAACGGAAAGTGATTTGGAGTTTTGTAGCTCCAGTTATAAATAATTTAGTAACTACTGCTCAGGAAAAACAGCTTGTGCTGAATTTGAGATTGTGTTGTAAACCTTGATAAACTTGTTTTAGTTGCTCATAAGCTATTGATTAAACCCATACGTGAATTCTAAATTGTGATATTGGAAAATGATAGATGTAGATTCAGCCAAGACAGTGTATATATGTGATAAGGCCTAATGGCCGATGTGATGAATGTGAAAGTGTATATGTGTGATAAGGCCTAATGGCCGATGTGATGAATGTGAAAGTGTATATGTGTGATAAGGCCTAATGGCCGATGTGATGAATGTGAAAGTGTATATGTGTGATAAGGCCTAATGGCCGATGTGATGAATGTGAAAGTGTATATGTGTGATAAGGCGTAATGGCCGATGTGATGAATGTGAAAGTGTATATGTGTGATAAGGCCTAATGGCCGATGTGATGAATGTGAAAGTGTATATATGTGATAAGGCCTAATGGTCGATGTGATGAATGTGAAAGTGTATATATGTGATAAGGCCTAATAGCCGATGTGATGAATGTGAAAGTGTATATATGTGATAAGTCCCGAAGGGCATTTGTGTCAGTACTATATCCGGGTTAAAACCCCGCAGGCTTTATGCGAGAATATTATCACTGATTAATGTCCGTAAGCTTCGTGCTCGTACTATATCCGAGCTCTAAAGACCCGATGACTACGTGTGGGAATTTTGTCCGGGTAAGACCCGATAACTTCGTGTGGAGATTATGTCCGGGTAAGACTTCGTAATAAGAATTGCTTATAAATATATTCAATGCGAAAGGTTAAACAGGTATGTACTCCAAGTTTATATGTGAGCTTGATTTGCACTAAATCATAAGGTAGTTATGTGATGCATACGAGAGATGTGCGTATTCGGTAAAGGGATGGTATGCCCGAAGGAAGAGTGAAATAAAAATACGAACAACTATGTTATAATTTGATTGTTATCTGTTGACACTGCTTAAAACTTACTAAGCATTGTAATGCTTACTCCGTTTACTCTGTTTCCTCTGTTTTATAGATCTCATTGCGAAGCTACAGGCTCGGGGATCGTCAGCAACTAGTCACACTATCACTATCCACTGTTTGGTACTGCTATGTTTTGGATTATCTTATGGCATGTATAAAATAGACTAGTGGCGGAAGAATATTTTGGTTAATGTATATAGCCATGCGAAAATGGCTTATATATGTTTGAGCATAATGTTGTAATCATTTGGTATGGAATGGTTAATCACTATCATAATTTGTGCTATTTATGCTAAAAGGGCTAGTTGAATCATGGAAACTATGAAATAGGTAAAGTCTACCTTAAAGGCAGATGCTGGCAGCAGCAGTGATGTAGATTTGGAAAATCACTAAAAATAATAGGATTGGAATTAAATAATGAATAAATTATGTAAACGAACCTTAATGAATCTATTTTCATAGGAAAGTAACGAAACGATCATATGGACAGTATGTTAAGAGATATTCAGGTTCTCGTGAGACAGGGCCAGAACGGTTTCTGGATTCCCTGTTCCGACTTTGGAAATTCATTATAAATTAACCAGAGATAATTAGGAGTCATACCATATATTTATAGATTCCTCTCTGAGTCTAGTTTCTATAGAAACAAACGGCATCAGTATTGAAGCTCTGTGCAGGGAGATATCGAAGTCGTAATGCGCAAAGGTCAGTGTAGTCGATCCCTGTAACATGGGAGACTTTGACTAATAAACTGTACTAATTGGCCTGACCAAAAATTCTAGAAAAAAATATGTAGATGGGAATATGAGTCTAGTTTCAGGGAAAATTTACGAAACTGATTTTTGAGTTGTGAAACTCAAGATATGATTTTTAAGGTGACAGTGACGCAGTTAGCCAACTGCCTGGAAATTTTTAAAATGGATTGTGCAAAGAAGTGATATAAGTCTGCAAACCCCTCGTGTCCGACTCCGGCGACGGACTCGGGTACGGGGTGTTACATAACTCGATCAAATCGAACTCGTACACATAGATTCCAAGCTTAACATATTTGGCTTTCACGTATATACTATCACATTATACATTTCAAGATATATAGTTCGTCTTTAATCAAATAAATAACATATATTTGCTTATAAACTTGCCTCAGACAATAGTAACTAGAACGGGACGACTAATCGACAACTTTATTTTTCCCTCGATCCAAATATGATTTCTTTGGTTCTTGATCTAAACATATTCAAATTAAACTCATTCAAACATATTTTCACTCAATTTAGTCCAAAAACATATAAATGGAAAAATTACAATTTTATCCCTAACATTTTACACTTTTTACAATTTAGTCCAAATTGCACAAAACACAAAACATGCAAAATTTGAATACATAATTCTTAGGCCGAACGTTCCTTATATTCATACAATTCCATATATTTCATTTATTTCATATTTTAGTCCCTCAATTTATTATTTTTTCAATTTAGTCCTCATTACTCAAAATCATAAAAAAATCCAATACAAAACAGATTAATCCAAAACATATCTTTCATAATTCATCAACTAACATTGCAAAACTCAATTATTTATCAATGGCATAACTCAAAATATTCATCAAAATCAGAAATTCAAGCATGGGCTTTTACATTACACTGCAACGATCTCAAAAACGTAAAAATTATCAAAAATCGAACAAAAACTAACCTTGAATCAAGCTTCCAAAGTGCCGAATACCCTAAGCTATATTTTCTTTCATTATTTATCAAGTTTCGGAAAGAACAAAGTAATATGCATGCTTATTTTAATTTTATGTTTTATTATAAACATATTATTACACATATTACATATTAAACCTTTAAATTAAAATATAAAACCATTATAATATAAGGTCACAACCGTCCATCATATATAATTATAGTCTAATTGCAACTTAAATACCTCATGCAATAAAGACAACATCAATTCGGCTCCTTTCACATTTAACCATCAAATTTTCATCTTACGCGATTAAGCCCTTTTTTATTAAATTGACACTCAAACGGAAAAATTAAAACACCAAAATTTCACAAATATAAATTCACACATAATAAACACAAAAAATAATTTAAACATATTTTTCTAACTCAGATTCGTGGTCCCGAAACCACCATTCTGATTAGGGTCTAAATCAGGCTGTTACAACTCTCCCCCTTAGGTATTTTAGTCCCCGAAAATCTTACCAATGAATAGGTTTGAATAACGTTCTTTCATTGCATCTTCTAGATCCCACGTTGCCTCTTCTACTCCGTGTTTATGCCACAGTACTTTCACTAATGGAATTTTCTTATTTCGCAATTCTTTAACTTCGCGAGCCAGAATACAAATCGGTTCTTCCTCATATGTCATATCAGACTTAATCTCGATCTTTGATGGATTAATCACATGTGAGGGATCAAATCGATATCTACGAAGCATCAAAACATGGAAAACATTATGGATCTTTTCTAACTCAAGTGGCAACAACAATCTATAAGCAGCTGGCCCAATATGCTCTACAATCTCATACGGCCCAATAAATCTTGGACTCATTTTGCATTTACGACCAAATCTGAGTATTTTCTTCCATGGTGAGATTTTCAAAAATACTTTGTCCCCGATTTGAAACTTTATATCTTTTCGTTTCAAGTCCGCATATGATATCTGATGATCTGACGCTGTTTTCAGACTTCTACAGATTACTTTTACTTTCTGTTCAGTCTCTCTGATCAAATCAATCCCAAGTATCTTGTTTTCACTGAGCTCAGTCCAATACAATGGTGTACGATATTTACGACCATACAAAGCCTTGTAAAGTGCCATTTTGATACTCGTTTGAAAACTATTATTGTACGCAAATTCAATTAGAGGTAAGTATCGTTCCCACGTACCTTTAAACTCAAGAATGCAACATCTAAACATATCCTCAAGTATCTGAATGATTCGTTCAGATTGACCATCTATTTGCAAATGGAAAATAGTGCTGAAATGTAATTTCATACATAGAGAATCTTGTAATTTCTTCCAAAACCACGATGTAAACTTCGGATCTCTATCCGAAGTAATAGAAATAGGTACTCCGTGTAATCTCACAATATGAGAAACATATAATTCAGCTAGCTTATCAAGTGAGTAATCTGTGTGAACTGGAACAAAATGAGCCGATTTAGTCAATCTATCCATAATAACCCAAATTGTATCTTTCTTGCTCAGTGTCAATGGCAAACTAGATATAAAATCCATCGTGACTCTATCCCATTTCCACTTAGGTATCATAATCGGTTGAAGCAATCCAAAAGGTACCTGATGCTTGAGTTTTACTTGTTGATAGACTAAACATTTTGAAACAAAGTCAGAAATGCCTCGTTTCATACCATGCCACCAGTAAAGTTGTAACAGATCGTTATACATTTCGTATTACCTGGGTGAACAGATAACCGATTGCTGTGAGCTTCTTTCAAAATCATTTGAATCAATTTTGGATTTCTCGGAACACATATTCGGTTTCTGAACCTCAAACAACCTTCAGCATAAACTCAAAAATCTGAATCAACATTCGAAACACATTGGCTCCGCTTTGCTAACAATTCATTATCAACTTTCTAAGCATCACAAATCTATTGAATAAATAATGGTCTTGCTTTTAATTCAGCTTTTATCAAACCATCATCAGGCATAGCCATATGTGCATTCATTGCACGCAAAGTAAATAGTGATTTTTTACTTAGAGCATCAGTAACAACATTAGCCTTTCCCGGATGGTAATCAATCACAAGCTCATAGTCTTTTAACAGCTCTAACCATCGGCGCTGTCTCAAATTTAGATCTTTCTGAGTCATCAAATATTTTAGGTTCTTATGATCAGAATTCTAACGCACTGAATTTTGTGCCTAGAAGTATTAGGTCTTGAGCATGGGAACAGTTAGAAATCTACACATAAATGTTTAATTGTGCAAGAAAGTGACACAAGTGTTTATCTACTTCAGTGGTTAAGTGTTCTAGATGTGTCTGAGAAGTCTTGGGTTCAAGCCTTGGCTTGCGCAAAAGTTTTGTTTTTATGGGAATAAACATTGTCTCTAGGTAGTAGGCTTTTAAATAAATGTGGGTATAACATGGCAAAATGTGACTGCTGGTCTAGGGGATAAGTGGCGTGTTACTAATGTCTGAGGTCTGAAGTTCGAGTCCTGGTTTGTGCAATGGGGGTTTTATTTTGCTGCCTTTGCCATGTGGATAGGAGAGTTTAACCGAAATACTGCAGAGTTGTAGTGGAATTTGAATTAGATGGTTGAGAGATTGGAGGAAATATTTGAGGAGTGGATTAAAGGTTTGGTGGATGGTTTGAGTGATTTGCGGTGGAAAATTCAGGATTTTGAAGGGAGTGGAAGAGTGTGTGCCGAATGAGAACTCTTGCTTCTCAGGTTTGGCTTTGGCTAGTTTGTGCATTCCCTTTTTTTAGTTTCTGCAAAATTTTTCTTTTGTTTCCTTTCCCTTCTTTGTTTGAGGTCGATTAGTGCTTGGACCATTCGGGGATCTTTTTCTACATTTCATGATTTTGTTCTCCCTTGTGACCATTTTCCTCCTGTTAGCTAATCCCCTATTCTCCTCTACCCTTCTACCTATCATGCTCTCCTTTTTTTTTTGGTCGAATACCCTTCTTCCCTTCCTTAATCTGTTTATGTGTTGGCCGAATAGTTACTCTTCTCTTCTGTTCTCTTCTATTCTCTTCTGTCTCTCAAATCTTTTCTCTTATCATTCTTTCATCTTGTTACTTTAGCCGACTACTTCATCACTCTCTCTCCTTATTTTATTTTTTATTTTGACAATTGATATTTGACCAACCAGTAGGTCACACGGTTCTTCTCTATTTTCTCTCCCTTTCCCTATCGTAATAATCTTCTTTCTAATAATTTCCTTGGGTACCGATAATTGCTACAGGTGTGGTGGTGCTAGCCTTTGCCTCTATGGTAGCGTGTGACTGTTTAGGGGTAGACCGATTACTTCCTCTTCCCTACACTTGGGCTGCATTTTGGTAAGTGATTATTTGTTTGGTTCAATCTGATCATGTGAATAGTTGTTAATTGGAGTCAGTTAGAATGCAGGTTATCACTAAGGAGCAAGGGATCAGTCTCTTACAATGGGTTAGGTGTGCAAACCCCAATCGGTTGATCAAGGCAAGTGATGGTTAGTCTTTTGGAATAAGTGTTGTTAGAGGGGTGGTTTAATAATGTTGTTAAGCGACTGATGGTGTCGTGTTTGAATCTAGATTTGAGTGCTTGGGGTCTTTTTGGGCACTTTTGCAACAAGCTGTGTAATCATAATCACAACTTAGGTAATCGACAAAAGCCGGAATAAGTGAACAATGAAGACGCTACACGAGCGTACACTCGCTCGTGTGGTAATCCGTGTGACTAAACATGAGTGTTTGATTGTGGAGGTCATCATGAGTGATTTCATGGGCTTAGGTCGTTTTGGGCCTTATTGGGCCGAACTGGCCTGTGTGGGTCCAATGGGCATGTGGGCCCCACATGGGTAAATCACACGAATGTGTGGTGAATATTGGGCCAAGATGTGTAATCCACACGGCCAAGGCCATATCTGGGCTTCGTGGGCCACACGGGCGTGTGGGCCTACATGGGCCTGCAATATGGGCTGTGGGCCCATTTTCACTGTTTGACTGTTAAGATTACACGGGTCGCCCGAGACGACTGTGGACCTACTATTGGGTCGATAACTGTACTTAGACTCCGTTTGTGGTAAGGTGACTGTATTGCCCCTGCGTGATAAAATGACTATTATGCCCTTATGAGATGTATGATTGTAATTGAGCATGCCATTTTTAAACATATTGAATACATGTATGATTTTATGATATGACATGACATGATTGTATGATGCATTGCATGGGGATGGGTTTAGTATGATTGGAAGAAGTGTACTGTATTGGCATCTCTACTGCAAATATTGTTTAGTGCTGTAGTCGATACTACTTGGAGTGTAGGGATGGGTGGGTTGATTATATCCCCACATGGAGTGTAGGGTTGGACAGAGATGGAGTGTAGAGGCTGGATGGGTAGGACTTATATACTGTTACTACACTGTTTACTATTACTGTAATAGGCCAAGGCCCAAACACATGACTGTTTCTGTATTGAGATAGGCTAAAGCCAAACTGATATTGTCACTGTTACTAAAAAAGGCTTAGGCCCAGACTGTGGTTATTTTCTGACTGTTTGCTTATATGGGATTAAACACTGAGTTTTTGTAAACTCACCCATCTATTTATCTGTACATGTAATCCCAGGCTTAGGAGGATCGGTGCTACGAGGAACTCAAAGGCGGCCACACAACCACATTTACTCTCATATTTGCTTGATTTTTTATAAGTAATCTTATTTTGGGTATTTTGACTGTAATAAGGCCTCTTTAAATTTTTAATATTTAGTTTGGGATTTTAATTGTTTTGAATTATAACAGCTAGTAGTAGGACGCGAGTTTTCAAAACGATAAATCTTTTTCAAAACACCATATTACGCAACATGTTTTAAAAGCTTCCGTAATAAATAATGATTTAGAACAAATGACGATTTAATATGATTAACTCTTTGCTAAACGTCTTTCATTTTGAAAACGAACGAGACATCCTAAAATCATCGTCAATGTGACAGCCAAAAATTGACCCTAGTCAGGAAGTGGTTTCGGGACCGCTAAACCGAGTCATAAAAATAATTAACCGTCATAATTGATGCTCATTATATGTACATGTGCATGTGTGAAAATTTCGTGTTTGAATTTTGTTTAATTGTAGGTGAATTTTAGTAAATAGGACTTATGTGAGAAAATTTTGAAATGTGATAGGTCAAAGCATAAGGACCTATTAGTGCATGAAATAAAAAGGGGGGACTTGCATGTCAAATTCCCCCCCCTAATTAGTAGTGGCCGGCCATGACAAGCATGGTAGACCAAGTGTGATGGGCAAGAACATGTCATAAACATGTTGAGTTAGTGTGTCATGGGAAGTATGATAAAATAAGGAGCATGGGCATAAAATAATGAAAGGGAATATGATGAAAACAAAAAAAAAGTGTGTGGTTGTTTCCCCCCCCATTGCCGTGAGTTAAAGAAAAGAAAAGAAAAATTTTGTTCATCTTTTTTTTATCTTCTTTTGGCCGAAAATTCTAAGGAAGGAGGAAGGAGTTCTTGCTTCATGTTTGGTTTGGAAGAGGATTGGGAGGAGGTTTGGCCATACTTGTATCTAGATCAAGGTATGTTTGAGGTTGTGCCATGAGATTCATGCATGTTTTTAGTTGCTAGCTTGAGTTCTAATTAGCCCATGGTTCAAATCTTTGCTATGTCATGGGGATGATATTCGGCCTAGGTGGATTTTGTGTTAATGCCATTGCATGCTAAATATGAAGCTTGTTAATGATGCATGTGATGGTGGATTGATGATTCTTGAATCTCCTTTTTAGCATTTTTGAGTGAGCACATATGTGCGTTGGTTGCTAGATGGAGAAGAATTGGCTAGCAAGTTGTGTGCTAAGGCCGAATATAATTTTTGTATATTAATGAGTAATGCATGTGTTAAATTGATGGAAAGGGAGAGGATGCTTTACTAGTGTATATATGTGTGTACTAGCCAAGTTTTGAACTTGAAACAAAATGGTGTTTAGTCAATACAAGTGACCATACTTGTAGAATGTATTAAGTGTTGCAATCGGCCCCAACATAGACATGCATATTCGGCCATAGGAAGGAGATTGGTGTTGCATGTATTCGGTTAGAGGCAAGCATATTGATGCTTTTGTCTTGGCTTAGAAAATTCGGCCAAGGGGGAAAATTAGCTAAAATGTTGAGTTTGATTCATGATTCCGTACATATGTGACTTTAATGTCTAATGTATAAATATGGGCTAAGTGCCTTGTGTTCCTCTTTTCGATGCTCAAATGATTAAATCAATTTATTTGTTTAATTAAGCTCAAGAGCAAAGGGGAACTAAATCCGATAAAGGGAAGGAAAAAGTGGTCGAATAGCTATCGGAATCGTTCGACAACATCTGAGGTAAGTTCTTGAGTAAAAGAGCTTAAATTATGATTTGATTAGATCATGTTTTAAGCAAATCAAAATCATGCTCCTTGTGTGTGGCTATTGAGCCGAAATTGCCAGAATGATAAGTGTCTTGTGTTTGAGTTTTGCTAACAAAAACGAAATCGAATGTGCCATGATTTATTGTTAAATGTGCATGGTTATTTGAATGATGTCCGGGCTAAGTCCCGAAGGCTTTGTGCTAAGTGACCATATCCGGACTAAGATCCGAAGGCATTTGTGCGAGATACTAATTCCGGGCTAAGCCCGAAGGCATTTGTGCGATTTACTAAATCCGGGTTAAGTCCCGAAGGCATTTGTGCGAGTTACTAAATCCGGGTTAAGTCCCGAAGGCATTTGTGCGAGTTACTAAATTTGGGTGAAGTCCCGAAGGCATTTGTGCGAGTTACTAAATCCGGGTTAAGTCCCGAAGGCATTTGTGCGAGTTACTATAACCGGGCTATGTCCCGAAGGCATTTGAACGAGTAGCTATATCCGGTTAAATTCCGAAGGTACGTGATTTGGGAATGAATGATCTTGCTGTAAAAATTTCAGTTAATACGCTTGAAACATCCCAACATTGAGGTATGTTTCGTATGTGCTTTGAATTAGTTGAGCCCTTACAAATAAGTATTCGCTCAGTTGATAAATGAGCTACCGGCCTTTGGCTAAGTTGATCTTTGTGTATGAATAAAAGGGTTGGTAATGTGAAGTAAGTATGATATTGAAAAATTGTGCATATGAAATTATCCGTTTAGCTACATGAATGCTATACTTTTGTTGTGCTGGAATCCCTTGCTCAAAACTTACTAAGCATAAATTGCTTACTCCGTCTCCTTGATTCTCTATTTTATAGATTTTGGTTCTCCAGCTATCGGACTCGGGATTTTGAAGTCGAAGTCGCCCACACTATCAAAGCCCCCCCCTTTTGGTACAATTTTGGTTGAACTTCGAAATGGCATGTATAGGACCACCCTTTTTGTTGGGGGTCATGGACCCTTTGGACTTGTATAATTTTGGATAGCCATGCGAAAATGGCTTATATATGTTTGAGTATAATGTTATAATCATTTGGTATGGACATGGTTATTGAGAGGTGTGGATATGCTTAACAAGGATTGGCCATGGGAATGGTTAATCACTATCATAAATTGTGCTATTTATGCTAAAAGGGCTAGTTGAATCATGGAAACTATGAAATAGGTAAAGTCTACCTTAAAGGCAGATGCTGGCAGCAGCAGTGATGTAGATTTGGAAAATCACTAAACATAGTAGGAATGGAACTAAATAGTGAATAAATTATTTAAACAAACCTTGATGAATCTATTTTCATAGGAAAGTAATGAAACGATCATATGGACAGTATGTTAAGAGACATTCAGGTTCTCGTAAGACAGGGCCAGAACGGTTTCTGGATTCCCTGTTTCGACTTTGGAAATTCATTATAAATTAACCAGAGACAATTAGGAGTCATGCCATATATGTATAGATTCCTCTCTGAGTCTAGTTTCTATAGAAACAAACGGCATCAGTATTGAAGCTCTGTGCAGGGAGATATCGAAGTCGTAATGCGCAAAGGTCAGTGTAGTCGATCCCTGTAACATGGGATACTTTGACTAATAAACTGTACTAATTGGCCCAACCAAAAATTCTAGAAAAAAATATGTAGATGGGCATGTGAGTCTAGTTTCAGGTAAAATTTACGGAACTGGATTCCAAGTTTCTGAACTCAAGATATGATTTTTTTTAAGCGACTAGTACGTAGATTGGCAGTGTCTGGGAAATTTTTTTATAAGTGGTTTAAAGTCTGTTAACACCTCGTGTTCGACTCCGGTGACGGTCTCGGGTTCGGGGTGTTACATTTGATTGGTATCAGAGCTACGGTTTAGTCGATTCTAGGACTACCGTAATGCGTTGGGTCTAGCTATACATGCCATTTTATGTGATTATTTGATAGTGTGGTGATTTCTGACAATTGTAAATGTGTTTATTTATAGTAATGGATCCCGATCCCGACCGAGCGGTAGCTGATGATCTTGAGAGTGTAGCGCCTGCTCCCGCACAAGGGACAGCGCCGGCGGACTCTCAACCTAATGCTAGTAACCCGAATGATGAAGCTAGACAAGCTTTCTATAGCGTGATGAATGATTGGTTCAACCAATACATTCGAACTAATACGGCTGTTCCACAACCTCCATTCCCGACTAATACAACCTCCGCACCTACAATACCTCCGGAAACTGACCAAATAAGGTCAAATAAGCCCCCAGTTGACAGAATTCGAAAACATGGGGCTACTGAATTTAAAGCTACGGATAGCGACGATGCCGAGCAAGCTGAATTTTGGTTGGACAACACTATCCGCGTACTCGATGAGCTATCTTGTACACCTGATGAATGCCTAAAGTGTACTATCTCCTTGCTACGCGATTCTGCCTACTATTGGTGGAGTACTCTGACTTCTGTTGTGCCCCGAGAGCAAGTAACTTGGGAGTTTTTCCAAACTGAGTTTCGGAAAAAGTATATCAGTCAGAGATTTGTTGATCAAAAACGGAAGGAATTTCTTGAGCTTAAGCAAGGTTCTATGTTAGTTACTGATTACGAGCGAAAATTTGTTAGACTTAGTAGGTATGCTCGGGAATGTGTTTCGTCCGAGGCTATCATGTGTAAACGCTTCGAGGATGGGCTGAATGAAGATATAAAAATGTTCGTTGGCGTTCTTGAAATACGAGAGTTCGTAGTACTTGTCGAGCGAGCTTGTAAAGCCGAAGAGCTTAGAAAAGAAAAACAAAAAGTTGATGTGGGAACTGGAGAGTTTCGTAAAAGATCCTCGGGAAAGTCTCTTCAACAGGCATCGAAGAAATTTCGAGATGATGTGGGCCGGTCTAGAGGCACTTCGGGCCTTTTTAGACTAGATCTTGATCGACCCCCTGTGGGTACACGAGGCACTTCGGTCGCCAGTGTTGGGAATGAACGTCGAGACAGAACGAAATGTCGATATTGCGGTAAATGGCATTCGGGGAGTTGTAGATTCCCTGACCGCTCCTGTTACAAGTGCGGATCAGTTGACCACTTCATTAAAGATTACCCGAGGTTGTCTGAACAGAATGTAAATCAGAGTGGGAAAACGGGTGCTACCACTGCTCGAGGTAGACCATCTGGAAATACGGGCAATGCTAGTGGTGGTCAGAGAGGATCTAGAGATGCTACGACCAGATCCGAGGCTCGTGCGCCTGCTAGAGCTTATGCTATACGTGCCCGCGAGGATGCTTCTTCGCCTGATGTTATTACCGCATCCAGTAAGACTTTACCTATTGAGTCTACTGAGTTCGTAATTCAGGTGTCAAATCCCTTGGGTCGTTACGTGCTTGTCGACAAAGTGTGTAAGAAATGTCCCCTAGTAATTCGAGGTTCCTGTTTTCCGGCGGACTTGATGCTTTTGCCGTTTGATGAATTTGATGTTATTCTTGGTTTGGATTGGTTGACCGCGCATGATGGGGTTGTGAATTGCAAAAGCAAGACTATTGATTTGAGGTGCGCAATTAACGAGATGATCCGAGTTGAGTCTACGGACTTAAAGGGGTTGCCAGCTGTAATATCCTCAATGTTGGCCCAGAAATATGTAAGAAAAGGGTGCGAAGCATACCTTGCGTATGTACTTGATGACAAAGAATTAGAAAAGAAACCCGAATCTGTGCCGGTGGTTTGTGAATACCCGGATGTTTTTCCTGAAGAATTACCGGGTTTACCACCTGTTCGGGAGATAGAGTTTGGTATTGAGCTTGTACCTGGGACTACGCCGATTTCGATAGCTCCGTATCGTATGGCACCAACCGAGTTAAAAGAGTTGAAAGCTCAGTTGCAAGAATTGACGGATAGAGGTTTTGCTCGACCAAGTTTCTCACCTTGGGGTGCACCAGTATTGTTCGTGAAAAAGAAGGACGGAACCATGAGGTTGTGCATTGACTATCGTCAGCTGAATAAAGTGACAATAAAGAACAAATATCCGTTACCGCGTATCGATGATTTGTTAGACCAACTAAAGGGAGCCTCAGTGTTCTCAAAAATAGATTTGAGATCGGGCTATTATCAGTTGCGAATTCGAGATTCGGACATACCCAAAACTGCCTTCAGAACGAGATATGGTCACTACGAATTCTTAGTGATGCCGTTTGGGCTCACTAATGCCCCTGCGGTATTTATGGATTTGATGAATCGGATCTTCAGACCATATTTGGATCGGTTTGTAGTTGTGTTCATTGATGACATCTTGGTCTATTCAAGAGATGAGACCGAACATGCTGAGCACCTGAGATTAGTATTGCAAATTTTGCGGGATAAGCAGTTATATGCTAAGTTCAGTAAGTGTGAATTCTGGTTAAGAGAGGTTAGCTTCTTGGGTCATGTGGTATCCGCATCGGGTATTCGAGTTGACCCGAACAAAATTTCAGCCATACTTAACTGGAAACCTCCGAGAAATATTACTGAGGTTCGGAGCTTTTTGGGACTCGCCGGTTATTACCGACGATTTGTCAAAGATTTCTCGATGATAGCCACACCAATGACGAAGCTACTTCAAAAGGATGTTAAGTTCGAATGGACGGAGAAATGTCAGAAAAGTTTCGATCAACTGAAAACTTATTTGACTGAAGCTCCAATTTTAGTGCAACCCGAATCAGGCAAAGAGTTTGTCATTTATAGTGACGCATCCCTACTTGGGTTGGGTTGCGTATTGATGCAAGAAGGTCGAGTGGTGGCCTATGCGTCGAGACAATTAAAGCCACATGAGAAAAATTATCCGACCCATGATCTTGAACTAGCTGCCATCGTATTTGCTTTAAAAATATGGCGACATTACTTATTTGGTGAAAAGTGCCATGTATTTTCGGATCACAAAAGTCTCAAATATTTGATGACTCAAAGAGACTTAAATCTGCGACAAAGACGTTGGCTTGAGTTGTTGAAAGATTACGAGCTTGTCATTGATTACCACCCGGGAAAGGCTAATGTGGTTGCGGACGCCTTAAGCCGGAAATCATTGTTTGCTTTACGAGCGATGAATGTGCACTTGTCTGTTCTATCCGACAATGTGTTAGTAGCTGAATTAAAAGCCAAACCATTATTGATTCATCAAATTCGTGAAGCCCAGAAAGTTGATGATGAATTGGTTGCAAAACGGGCTGAGTGTGTTCCGAACAAAGAATCAGAGTTTCAAATTGATGATGATGATTGTTTGAGGTTCAGAAGTCGTTTGTGTGTTCCAAGGAATTCAGAACTTATTTCGATGATTCTGAACGAAGCCCATTGTAGTCGAATGTCAATTCACCTGGGGAGTACGAAAATGTACAACGATTTGAAACGTCAGTTTTGGTGGCATGGTATGAAACGAGACATCTCCGACTTTGTTTCGAGATGTTTAATATGTCAACAAGTGAAAGCAGAACATCAAGTGCCTTCAGGATTACTTCAGCCGATCATGATACCCGAGTGGAAATGGGATCGAGTCACAATGGACATTGTGTCCGGACTGCCATTGTCAGCAAGTAAGAAGGATGCGATTTGGGTTGTTGTTGATAGACTGACTAAGTCGGCTCACTTTATCCCCGTACGTACGGATTTTTCATTGGATAAACTAGCCGAATTGTATGTTTCTCAGATTGTGAGATTACACGGGGTACCTATTTCTATCGTCGGATAGAGATCCGAGATTCATCTCGTGATTTTGGAAGAAATTGCAATAAGCTTTGGGTACCAAGCTGCATTTTAGCACCGCTTTTCATCCACAAACCGATGGTCAATCCGAGCGGATAATTCAGATACTTGAGGATATGTTGAGATGTTGCATCCTCGAGTTTAGTGGTTCATGGGAACGGTATTTACCTTTGATTGAATTCGCTTACAACAATAGTTTTCAATCAAGTATTAAGATGGCACCTTACGAGGCTTTGTACGGTCGTAAATGCCGTACACCATTGTTTTGGACCGAGCTCGGTGAAAGTAAAATTTTCGGAGTTGATATGATTAAAGATGCCGAACAGAAAGTAAAGGTAATCCGTGAAAGTCTGAAGGCAGCCACAGATCGTCAAAAATCGTATGCGGATTTGAAACAAAAAGACATTGAATATCAGGTGGAAGATAAAGTGTTTCTTAAAGTTTCGCCTTGGAAAAAGGTACTCAGATTTGGCCGTAAGGGCAAGTTGAGCCCAAGATTCATTGGGCCGTACGAAATCTCCGAACGAGTTGGTCCAGCTGCGTATCGATTGATTTTGCCCCCTGAACTTGAAAAGATCCACGACGTCTTTCATGTTTCGATGCTTCGAAGCTATAGATCTGATCCATCGCACATAATTAGCCCATCAGAAGTTGAAATTCAATCTGACTTGAGTTATGAAGAAGAACCGATTCGTATCCTAGCTCGTGAAGTGAAAGAGTTGCGAAACAAAAGGGTTCCTTTAGTTAAGGTGTTATGGCTCAAACACGGGATCGAGGAAGCTACTTGGGAAACTGAGAGCTCGATGAAAGAACGATACCCAAACTTATTTACCGGTAAGATTTTCGGGGACGAAAATTTCTTAAGTGGGGGAGAGTTGTGACAGCCCAAAATTGACCCTAGTCGAGAAGTGGTTTTGGGACCGCTAAACCGAGTCATAAAAATAATTAACGTCATAATTGATGCTCATTATATGTACATGTGTATGTGTGAAAATTTCGTGTTTGAATTTTGTTTAATTGTAGGTGAATTTTAGTAAATAGGACTTATGTGAGAAAATTTTGAAATGTGATAGGTCAAAGCATAAGGACCTATTAGTGCATGAAATAAAAAGGGGGGACTTGCATGTCAAATTCCCCCCTAATTAGTAGTGGCCGGCCATGACAAGCATGGTAGACCAAGTGTGATGGGCAAGAACATGTCATAAACATGTTGAGTTAGTGTGTCATGGGAAGTATGATAAAATAAGGAGCATGGGCATAAAATAATGAAAGGGAATATGATGAAAACAAAAAAAAAAGTGTGTGGTTGTTTCCCCCCCATTGCCGTGAGTTAAAGAAAAGAAAAGAAAAATTTTGTTCATCTTTTTTTTATCTTCTTTTGGCCGAAAATTCTAAGGAAGGAGGAAGGAGTTCTTGCTTCATGTTTGGGTTGGAAGAGGATTAGGAGGAGGTTTGGCCATACTTGTATCTAGATCAAGGTATGTTTGAGGTTGTTCCATGAGATTCATGCATGTTTTTAGTTGCTAGCTTGAGTTCTAATTAGCCCATGGTTCAAATCTTTGCTATGTCATGGGGATGATATTCGGCCTAGGTGGATTTTGTGTTAATGCCATTGCATGCTAAATATGAAGCTTGTTAATGATGCATGTGATGGTGGATTGATGATTCTTGAATCTCCTTTTTAGCATTTTTGAGTGAGCACATATGTGCGTTGGTTGCTAGATGGAGAAGAATCGGCTAGCAAGTTGTGTGCTAAGGCCGAATATAATTTTTGTATATTAATGAGTAATGCATGTGTTAAATTGATGGAAAGGGAGAGGATGCTTTACTAGTGTATATATGTGTGTACTAGCCAAGTTTTGAACTTGAAACAAAATGGTGTTTAGTCAATACAAGTGACCATACTTGTAGAATGTATTAAGTGTTGCAATCGGCCCCAACATAGACATGCATATTCGGCCATAGGAAGGAGATTGGTGTTGCATGTATTCGGTTAGAGGCAAGCATATTGATGCTTTTGTCTTGGCTTAGAAAATTCCGCCAAGGGGGAAAATTAGCTAAAATGTTGAGTTTGATTCATGATTCCGTACATATGTGACTTTAATGTCTAATGTATAAATATGGGCTAAGTGCCTTGTGTTCCTCTTTTCGATGCTCAAATGATTAAATCAATTTATTTGTTTAATTAAGCTCAAGAGCAAAGGGGAACCAAATCCGATAAAGGGAAGGAAAAAGTGGTCGAATAGCTATCGGAATCGTTCGACAACATCCGAGGTAAGTTCTTGAGTAAAAGAGCTTAAATTATGATTTGATTAGTTCATGTTTTAAGCAAATCAAAATCATGCTCCTTGTGTGTGGCTATTGAGCCGAAATTGCCAGAATGATAAGTGTCTTGTGTTTGAGTTTTGCTAACAAAAACGAAATACGAATGTGCCATGATTTATTGTTAAATGTGCATGGTTATTTGAATGATGTCCGGGCTAAATCCCGAAGGCTTTGTGCTAAGTGACCATATCCGGACTAAGATCCGAAGGCATTTGTGCGAGATACTAATTCTGGGCTAAGCCCGAAGGCATTTGTGCGAGTTACTAAATCCGGGTTAAGTCCCGAAGGCATTTGTGCGAGTTACTAAATCCAGGTTAAGTCCCGAAGGCATTTGTGCGAGTTACTAAATTCGGGTTAAGTCCCGAAGGTATTTGTGCGAGTTACTAAATCCGGGTTAAGTCCCGAAGGCATTTGTGCGAGTTACTATAACCGGGCTATGTCCCGAAGGCATTTGAACGAGTAGCTATATCCGGTTAAATTCTGAAGGTACGTGATTTGGGAATGAATGATCTTGCTGTAAAAATTTCAGTTAATACGCTTGAAGCATCCCAACATTGAGGTATGTTTCGTATGTGCTTTGAATTAGTTGAGCCCTTACAAATAAGTATTCGCTCAGTTGATAAATGAGCTACCGGCCTTTGGCTAAGTTGATCTTTGTGTATGAATAAAAGGGTTGGTAATGTGAAGTAAGTATGATATTGAAAAATTGTGCATATGAAATTATCCGTTTAGCTACATGAATGCTATACTTTTGTTGTGCTGGAATCCCTTGCTCAAAACTTACTAAGCATAAATTGCTTACTCCGTCTCCTTGATTCTCTGTTTTATAGATTTTGGTTCTCCAGCTATCGGACTCGGGATTTTGAAGTCGAAGTCGCCCACACTATCAAAGCCCCCCCTTTTGGTACAATTTTGGTTGAACTTCGAAATGGCATGTATAGGACTACCCTTTTTGTTGGGGGTCATGGACCCTTTGGACTAGTATAATTTTGGATAGCCATGCGAAAATGGCTTATATATGTTTGAGTATAATGTTATAATCATTTGGTATGGACATGGTTATTGAGAGGTGTGGATATGCTTAACAAGGATTGGCCATGGGAATGGTTAATCACTATCATAAATTGTGCTATTTATGCTAAAAGGGCTAGTTGAATCATGGAAACTATGAAATAGGTAAAGTCTACCTTAAAGGCAGATGCTGGCAGCAGCAGTGATGTAGATTTGGAAAATTAGTAAAAATAGTAGGAATGGAATTAAATAGTGAATAAATTATGTAAATGAACCTTGATGAATCTATTTCATAGGAAAGTAACGAAACGATCATATGGACAGTATGTTAAGAGACATTCAGGTTCTCGTAAGACAGGGCCAGAACGGTTTCTGGATTCCCTGTTTCGACTTTAGAAATTCATTATAAATTAACCAGAGACAATTAGGAGTCATGCCATATATGTATAGATTCCTCTCTGAGTCTAGTTTCTATAGAAACAAACGGCACCAGTATTGAAGCTCTGTTCAGGGAGATATCCAAGTCGTAATGTGAAAAGGTCAGTGTAGTCAATCCCTGTAACATGGGAGACTTTGACTAATAAACTGTACTAATTGGCCCAACCAAAAATTCTAGAAAAAAATATGTAGATGGGCATATGAGTCTAGTTTCAGGGAAAATTTACGGAACTGGATTACGAGTTTCTAAACTGAAGATATTATTTTTTTAAGCGACTAGTACGCAGATTGGCAGTGTCTGGGAAATTTTTTTATAAGTGGTTTAAAGTCTGTTAACACCTCGTGTTCGACTCCGGTGACGGTCTCGGGTTCGGGGTGTTACAGTCAAAGTCACAAAGAGGTTGATTATAAAACAGGTTTTTCAACGATATCGCATTTTTTCGATAAACACTTCAATGTGACATCACCAGATTCGGCCATAATGTCTAGGCCGGGTTTGGGGTGTTACAAGAATAAACATGACATTTCTCACTGAACAGATAGTGACGCCATATCTTCAATGCAAATGTAGTAGCTGCCAATTCTAGGTTGTGTGTGGGATGGTTATTTTCATGCGAATTTCACTGTCTCGAGGCAAAAGCTATGACTTTCCCTTCCTGCATCAAAACTCAACCCAAACCATTTAAAGATGCATCACTATAGATAACAAATTCTTTACCCGATTCGAGCTAAACTAGTATTGGAGCTTCGGTCAAAAGGGCTTTCAACTGATCAAAACTTTTCTGGCACTTTTCTGACCACTCGAACTTAACATCTTTCTGTAATAGCTTCGTAACCGAGGTTGCAATCATAGAGAAACCTTTCATGAACCGTCTATAGTAACTAGCAAGTCCTAGAAAACTTTAGACTTTAGAAATATTTCCCAGAGGTTTCCAATCAAGTATAGCTGAAATTTTACTCGGATCAACCCGAATACCCGATGCTGATACAACATGTCCCAGAAAACTAACTTCACGTAACCAGAACTCACATTTGTTGAACTTTGCATACAACTATTTATCTCACAAAGTTTGTAACACAAGTCTTAGATGTTCAGCATGCTCAGTTTCATCACGGGAATAGATCAAAATGTCATCTATGAACACAACTACAAATCAATCCAGATAATATCTGAAGATCCGATTCATCAAATCCATAAAAATAACAGGTGCATTAGTGAGTCCAAAAGGCATAACCAAAAACTCATAGTTTCCGTACCTCGTTCGAAAAGTAGTCTTTGGCACATTGGTGTCTTTAACTCCCAACTAATAGTGGCCTGATCTCAAATCTATCTTTGAAAACGCTGTAGCCCTTTCAGCTGAACGAACAGGTCACCAATCCATGGCAACGAATATTTATTCTTTATAGTCACCTTATTGAGTTGTCTATAGTTGATACACATTCTCATAGTTCTATCTTTCTTTTTAGCAAATAAAACTTGTGCACCCTAGGGAGAAAAACTCGATCACGCGAAACCTCTATCTGTCAACTCTTGCAACTGAGCTTTCAATTCTTTTAATTCAGTAGGTGCCATTCTGTACGGAGCTATCGATATTGGAGTCGTCCCCATCACTAAATCAATACCAAACTCTACTTCTCAAATAGGTGGCAAACCCGACAATTCTTCAGGAAACACGTCTAGATACTTGGACACAATTGGTACTGATTCAATCTTTCTTTCATCCATTATACTATCAAGCACATACGCAAAGTAAGCTTACAACCCTTTCTCATATACTTCTGAGCTATCATCGAAGATATCACTGTTGGTAAACCATTCAAATCATTAGATTCAATCTAGATAATCTCATTCTTCTGGCACTGTAAATCAATAGTCTTTCTTTTGAAAATTACGACAGCATCATGCAAAGTCAACCAGTCCATACCCAGAATTATATCGAACTTGTCAAATGGCAACAACATCAAATCAGCCGGAAAACACAAATCTCGAATCATCAAGGGATAATTCTTACACACTTTGTCAACCATAACACACCGGCCCAAGAGGTTCGATACTTTAATCACAAACTCAGTAGACTCAATAGGCAAAGTCTTACTGAATACCATAGTCTCACACACATAAGAATGAGTTGAACCAGGATCAATCAATGCAATTACACTAGTATCATAGAGAGTGAATGCACCAGTAATAACATATGGGGATGAAGCATCCTCGCGAGCGCGTATAGCATAAGCTCTGGCAGGTGCTCAAGCCTCAGATTGAACTACTATGTCTTTAGTTCCTCTCTGACTGTTACTCGCATTACTCATATTTCTGGGCGGTCTACCTCGAGTTGACATGTTACTCGATCTCGCATTCTGTACTGTGTTTTGTTCAGCTAACTCAGGGCATTAACGAATGAAATGATCTATCGATCCACATTTAAAATAGGCCCGATCATGCAATCTCCAACTGTCGGGATGTCGTTTACCACAATTTTTACACTTGGGTTGATTCGAACTAACATTACCAACACTAGCTATTGAGGTAGCTCTGGAGCTCACAGATGGTCTATCTCAATCACTTCTAAAATAACCCGTAGTAGCCTTTGAACGGCTAGAATCATCTCAGAATCTCTTTGATGTCGACTGAAATGTTTTACTCGACAATCTTTTACGTGAATCTCTAGCTTCAAAGTTAGTTTTCCTTTTCTCTTTCTCGAGCTCTTTTGCCTTGCATGCTCGTTCAACCAGTACTACGAACTTTTTTATTTCAAATATGCCAACTAGCAGTTTAATGTTCTTGTTCAACCCGTCTTTGAATCTTTTGCACATCATAGCTTCAGTCGAAACACACTCTCGGGCATATTGACTGTGTCTCACGATTTTTCGTTCATATTCTGTCACAGTCATGCGACCCTGTTTCAATTCCAGAAATTCTTTGCGCTTCTGACCGATAAATCTCTAGCTGATATATTTGTTACGGAATTTAGTCTGAAATAACTCCTAGGTCACTCGTTCTTTTGGAACCACCGATATTAGTGTATTCCTCTAGTGATATGCAGTGTCTCGTAACAAGGATATGGCACATTGTAGACACTAATCAGGAGTACAAGATAGCTCATCAAACATGCGGATAGTTATATAAGCCAGAATTTAGCTCACTTAGCATCATCATCATCAGTAGCTCTGAATTCTTTAGCCCCATGTTTTTTGATTTTATCAACAGGGGGCTTAAGTAATCTCAATAGATCAATCACTTGAGGTATAATAGGTATCGGAGAAGGATTAGTCGGGGGTGGAGGTTGTTATGAAGCTAGATTTATCCAGATATATTGAGTAAACCAGTCATTCATCATTTGGTAAAAGGCTTGTTTAGCCTCTCCCTCTTGGGTACTCGAAGTCGATCGAGAATCAACCGGCGCTATCCTTTGCGCAGGAGCAGGCGCTATACTCTCAACATCATCAGCTATAGCTCTATTGAGATCCATTTACTATACGAAAAAACATTTTCAAATGTCAGAAGTCATCACACTATAACAGTATATAATATGTCATGTATAGTTAGACTCACACACGCTACGTTAGTTCTAGAATCGACTAAAATGTAACTCTGATACCAATCAAATGTAACACCTCTAACTCGTATCTGTCGCCAGAATAGGGTTATGAGGCATTACCGAAAAAGATACAACTTTCATTCATTCACATAATCACTTAGATCATATTTGAAAGCTTACCTTTGTAACTTTAGTTAAACAATTCTTGAATCATTAATAAACCAAGCACAAAACAATTTTATTGTATTCGCATATAACAGTTTTGTTATCTTATAGCGTGAATTACTATTCATATGGTCAAATATACTTCTTTTACATTAAAAATTCATGCGCATATTACCTTATCAATATGAACCATTTTAAAACACAAATGTTAAGTCATATCACCTAATTCGTAAGCTAAATAACATGTCTAACCATCATATATTCAAACAACCTATGAACCAATTCTAAGCATAATTACCAAGTTAAAACATACCAAAATTTATATGCTAGCATAGTGATAAAATTACTAATACACAACCAATTCATTTGCTCACCTATTCAACTATCAAAATTAACCCTTTTAGTCATACCAATTCCACCATTCAAATTTAAGTTAAATTTACCATTTAATAACCGAATACAAATGTCAACTTGTCACTTTAAATATAGAACCACAACCAAACATGTCATTTGCATACTTATCTAATTTCTCTATCATTAGCCGAATATGCATGCACATTATTTAACAATTCCAAGCAAATTTTACAAGACAAAGTATATATCAAATTTTATGTCAATAATGAGCCACACCAAATAAAAAAATCACAATATAGCAAACTCATCTCATAGCTTAAAAAAACATGTACCATATTTCACATAATAAACCATTTTCAATCTACATTGTCGAATACATCCATTAATAATATCATACATATCTCACGCATATCATATATCATTAAAATACACATTACCTTTTAGATCAAGCTAAAACCAATCATTAGGCATATTACTCAATCATATATATCCAACTATAATTTCACCTATATGCCATAACCAAATATTCTTTAATACCAAATCACATAATAACACCTTAACCAAACATAACAACCAAGTTCACATCTATTTTTATCTATTCATGAGCCATAGCCGAATCAACTAAACACACATCCAAAATCACTAACCATTTTCAATGCATATAACACATATACACTTGACTAAAGTTTCATATACTCACATAACATATTATCCACTCTTGCATGGCTTAATATATACACAACTTCAAAATTAACCAAATATAATCCAGCCTATACATGCCATAGGTTCAAGTTCAAACTTATAAAGTACCAAAAACAGTCGATAGTGTGATAGACTTTGCTGATGATCCTCGAGCTCATAACTAGTCTCCAAAATCTATAAAACAGAGGCAAACATAAACACACACAGCAAGCTATCATAGCTTAGTAAGTCCTAAGAAAACAAATAACTCAATGACAACATCAACTCAATTTTACCAAACCAATTCATGCTATCATAATCACATTTAATTTCAAGCTTACAATTTCATATACAACATATACTTTCATATATAAATTTTGCCTTGGCCGATTATACATATATCTATTATCAAAGTAACATTCAATTTCAAAACCATAGTACCATTATATAACCAAATATATATACACTCATAAGCATATACTCTTGAATTAAACTTTAATATCTCATACTTATACATAGCATGTGGCCAAATATACTTCACAAGTACACTTATATTTACATTAGCACCATGCATATTTTGCGTCACATATCAAATAACCAACTTACCTTATTTTCAAATAGGTAATCAACTCTCAAATACTTGTTCACGTAGCTCGATTTACACATTCAATCACAACTTATCATTGCATGTTGAACCATTCGGTATTGACTAGGATACTCGGATAATTACACATATCGTACAAAGCCAACATCTCAGATGTGGTCTTACATGTAATCACATATCGATGCCACTGCCCCAAACAGGGTCTTACATGAATCAAATACGATGCCGATGTGCCAGACATGGTCTTACACGTAACCACAGATATCGATGCCAACGTCTCAGACGTAGTCTTACACGAAAACATATATAAAAAATCCTATGCCATGACATATGTATCCTAGCTAGTCCTAATGTTCATACAGGGCTTTCGGACGTCGTAACTCGATCAAATCAAACTCGTACACATAGATTCCAAGCTTATACATATTCGGGTTTCACATATATACTATCACATTATACATTTCAGCATATATAGTTCGTATTTAATCAAATAAATAACATCTATTTGCTCATAAACTTACCTCGGACAACAGTAATCGGAATGGGACGACTAATCGACAACTTTGGTTTTCCTCCGATCCAAATCTGATTTCTTTGGTTCTTGATTTAAAAATATGCAAATTAAACTCATTCAAACATATTTTCACTCAGTTTAGTCCAAAAACACATAAATGGGAAAATTACCATTTTACCCATAACATTTTACACTTTTTACGATTTAGTCCAAATTGCACAAAACAAAAAACATGCAAAATTTGAATACACTATGCTTAGGCAGAATGTTCCGTATATTCATATAAGTCTATACATTTAATTTATTTCACATTTTATTCCCTCAATTTATTATTTTTGCAATTTAATCCTAATTACTCAAAATCATCAAAAATTCTAATACAAAACATATTAATCCAGAATATATCTTTCATAATTCATCAAATAACATCACAAAACTCAATTATTCATCAATGGCATAACTCAAAATATTCATCAAAATTAGAAATTGAAGCATGGGCTTTGTACATTACACTGCAACGATCCCAAAAATGTAAAAAATATCAAAAACCGAACAAAAACTAACCTTGAATCAAGCTTCCAAAGTGCCGAATACCCTAAGCTATATTTTTTTCTTTCTTTCTCAAGTTTCGACAAGAACAAAGTAATATGCATGCTTATTTTAATTTTATGTTTTATTATAAACATATTATTACACATATTACATATTTGACCTTTAAATTAAAACATAAAACCATTATAATATAAGGTCACAACTGTCTATCATATATAATTATGGTCTAATTGCAACTTAAATACCTTATACAATAAAGACAACATCAATTCTGCCCCTTTCACATTTAGCCATTGAATTCTCATTTTACGCGATTAAGCTATTTCTATTAAATTGACACTCAAACGGCAAAATTAAAACACGAAAATTCACATATATAAATTCACACATAATAAACACAGAAAATAATTTTAAAATATTTTTTGACTCAGATTTGTGGTCCCAACCATCGTTCTGAATAGGGTCTCAATCAGGCTGCTACAGTTTGCAATTCACAATAGCATCATGCAACATTAGCCAATCCAAACCCAGAATTATATCAAATTCATCAAATGGTAACAACATCAAATCAACCAGAAAATAGAAATCTTGAATCATCAACGGGCAGTTCTTGTACACTTTATCAACCAACACACACTTGCCTAAGGGGTTTGATACTCTAATTACAAATTCAGTAGACTCTACAGGCAAAGTATTACTGGATAGTAAATTCACACATATATACAAATGAGTTGATCCTGGATCAATCAATGCAATAACTTTAGTATCATAGAGAGTAAAAGTATCGGTGATAACATTTGGAGATGAGGCTTCTTCGCGAGCATGAATAGCTTAGGCTCATGCAGGTGCTCTGGCTTCAGACCTCACAACAGAATCTTTGGTCATTCTCTGACTACCACTCACATTAATAGCATTAGGTGGTCTACCTCTAGCTGTAGTGTTACTCGGCTTCGTGTTTTGTACTGTATCTTGCTCAGCCAACTCAGGACAATTACGAATGAAATGATCCAATGATCCACATTTAAAACAGGCCCGATCATTCAATCTACAATCATCGATATGTCATTTTTTACAATGTTTACACTAGAGTTGGTTTTGTCTCACACTGCCAACACTAGCAATAGACATAGCTTGAGCTTTAGACCTCACAGGTTGCTTTTCACTATCTCTGCTTGAATCTCTCATCGATGCATTAGAATGATTGAACGAGTCTTAGAATTTCTTCGATGCAGATTGATAAGATTTACTAGTTGATCTCTTTCTCAAATCTCTTGCTTCAAAATCAACTTTTCTCTTTTCTTTACAAAGATCTTCGACTTTACAAGCCCTTTCAACCAGAACGACAAATTCTTTTAATTCAAGCATCCTGAATAATAGTTTTATATCCTCATTTAGTCCATCAATAAACCTTTTAAACATGATCTCCTTAGTAGACACATATTCTCAAGCATACGTGCTTAAACATATGAATTCTCTTTCGTACTCAGTGACAGTCATCCGGCCTTGTTTCATTTTTAGAAACTCTTTATGCTTTTGATTAAGAAATCGCTGACTTATGTACTTCTTTCGGAACTCAGATTGAAAGAACTCCCAAGTAACCCGTTCTCTTGGAACTGCAGATATCAACATTTTCCACCAATGGTATGCATTATCTCTAAGTAAAGATGCCACACATTTGATACATTCATTAGGAGTACAAGACAATTCAATGAATACTCGGATCGTGTTCTCGAGCCAGAACTCAGCTCTCTTAGCATCATCATCATCAACGGTAGCCCGAAACTCCTCAGCCCCATGTTTTCAAATATTATCAAGAGGTGATTTATTTAATCATAGAAGATCAATACCTTGAGAAACTAAAAGGGTTTGTTGAGGAACAGGTGGGGGCGGAGGTTGTTGTGCAGCCAGATTTGTTCGAATGAACTCCGTGAACCAATCACTCATCATTTGGAAAAAAGCTTGCTTAGCCTCTCCCTCGTGGCTACTCGATATAGGTCTAGAGTCAGATTGGGTTGTCTTTTAAGCAAGAGCAGGCGCATTGCTTTCCATATCGTAACCTAAAGCTCGATCGGGATCCATTTGCTATATGAAAACACACTTTAAGCTATCAGGAATCATCACACTATCACAGTTCATATATATGGCATGTATAGCTAAACTCTCACACATGTATGTTAGTCCTAGAATCGACTAAACCGTAGCTCTGATACCAATAAAATATAACACCCCTAACCCGTATCCATCACCGAAATAGGGTAACAAGGCATTATCGATCAATCACAACATAAATCATTCATTTTCACATAAAAATCAATCATATATATGATCACAATGTTCCTTAAAAAGCTTTACGAGACCTTAAAACATGCTTAGAAGAGGTTTGGCACTAAATCGATAACATTTGAAAACTTTGGGAAACTTAGAAAATTTTCATGCATTTAAGGGTCACACGCCCTTGTGAACAGGCAGTGTGCCTCACATAGCCACTAGACACGCCCGTGTCACAGGCCGTGTGAAAACAGGGCATACATACTGACTTGCATCACACTGCCGGAGACACATCCGTGTGCCATGGTCGTGGGAAAACTAGAAGGGTTACTAACTTGGGTCACAGCCGGCTACAAGCCAATGTGCTAGCCCGTGTGTCACACACGGCCAGTAGAGATGCCTATGTGTCGTGTCAAACCTGTAAGGTATATTTCCTTAATTCGAAGGGCTACTCCAGGGGATACACAGCCGTGTAGTATGACCATGTGTCGCACACGATTAAGACACACGCCTATGTCTCTGCCCGTGTGGACAAAAATAGGGTATTTGCAAACCCAAAACATACCAATTTGTATGCAATTTATTCTATTTTATCATCAACCATTTCACTACTAATTCATAACCAAAGCATATCACATTAATGTGTTATAATCAACATTTTTCACCCAACTTCCACATGCATAATCTTACCATCTTTTCATCTATTTCATACTTTAAAACATATCATTTCATCATCAACAAGCCAATCCAAAAATGCCATTTTTCAAAAAATAATACAGAAATTGACAATTAGCTAATTGAGCAAACCTATATCCATCACAACAACCACACAAAACATGCCAAAACTCAAACCCATAAATTTATCATATAATACTTACCAAACTCATAAATTAAGCCAACTTAAATGGCCAAATGCACACCAACATTTACATCAAAAGCAAGCCAAATCTTATGACTAAATCATATCTTAAAACATATCATCAACTAACTAGCCTATACATGCCATATACCATACTTACAAAGCATCTAAAAATACCAACAAGTTGATCGATAGTGTGACGATGTTCTCGAAGATTCTAGAGCCTGAACTAGCTTCAATTATTATAAAATGTAACACCCCTAACCCTTATCCATCGCTAGAATAGGGCTACGAGGCATTACCAATCAATCACAACGTAAATCATTCATTTTCACATAAAAATTCAATCATATATATAATCATAATGTCCCTTAAAAGGCTTTATGAGACCTTCAAAATGCTTAGAAGAGGTTTAGGACTAAACTGATAACATTTGAAAACTCTAGGAAGCTTAGAAAATTTTCATACATTTAAAGGTCACACGCCTGTGTGAACAGGCCATGTGCCTCACACGGCCACTAGAAACGCTGGTGTCATAGGCTGTTTGAAAATAGGGCATACATACTGACTTGCATCACACGGTGCGAGACACATCCATGTGCCATGCTCGTGGGAAAACTGGAGGAGTTACTAACTTGGGTTACACGATTGGCTACATGCCCATGTGCCAGCCCGTATGTCACACACAGCCCGTAGACACACCTATGTGTCTAGGCCGTGTCAAACCTGTAGGGTATACTGCCTTAATTTGGAGGGCTACTCCAAGGGACACACTGCCTTGTAGTATGACCGTGTGTCCCACACAGCTGAGACACACGCCCATGTCTCTGCCCGTGTGGACAAAAATAGGCTATTTGCAAAGCCAATTTGCCACCCTTTTCTCATGCACCCCTAACAACCAAAATGGTACCATTTCAATACATTCATAGGCAGCCCAAAACATACCAATTTGTATACAATACATGATATTTTATCAACAACCATTTCATTACTTAATTCATAACCAAAACATATCACATTAATGTGTTATAATCAACATTTTTCACCTAACTTTCACATGCATAATCTTACCATCTTTTCATCTATTTCATACTTTAAAACATATCATTTCATCAACAACAAGCCAATCCACAAATGCCATTTTCCAAACAATAATACAAAAATTGACAATTATCTAATTGAGCAAACTTATATCCATCAAAACAACCAAACAAAACATGCCAAAACTCAAACCCATAAATTTATCATATAATACTTACCAAACTCATAAATTAAGCCAACTTAAATGGCCAAATGCACACCAACATTTACATCAAAAGCAAGCAAAATATCATGACTAAATCATATCTTAAAACATATCATCAACTCACTAGCCTATACATGCCATATACCATACTTACAAAGCATCCAAAAATACCAACAAGTTGATCGCTAGTGTGACGATGTTCCCGAAGATTCCCGAGTTCGAGCTAGCTTCGATTTTCTATAAAACAGGGAAAGAACACACAAAGTAAGCTTTAAAAACTTAGTAATCCATACAAAAATAAATTACCACATGAGTCAACATTATTTTCATCAATAGGCAACTATAAGTATACACATATAAGTTCACAAATGTAACAGCTCGTTTTTAGGTCAAATCGAAACACTAGTTTCAAGACCACAAATCTGAAGTTAAAATATTTATTTTATTATTTTAATAAGGTCTACGGCATGATAGATTAATTATCTGAAAGATTTGTTAAGAAATTTTACTATTTAAATGCTTAAGTAAGTAAAAAGGACTAAATCGTGTAACGTGTAAAAGTTGAATTCTAATTGTTAAATGTGTTTAATTACTATGATTTAGTAAATAAAAGGTCCTTATAATGTTATTATACCATGATTAAGGTTAGTGGAAATTTATGTCCATGATTTAAGTGATTTATAAGTTATGTTTATATGGTTAATATGGTGAATTATTAAATAACATTACTAAATTAATGAAAAACAAATGGTTGTCTTCCTAATTATCATCATCCACCGAAAATCAAACAATAAACATCATATTTGAAGCTTGAAGGTTTGGCTAGGGTTCATCCTTACATGTAAGCTCATTTTTTATTCGTTTTTAATGATTTCTACTTTTTTGAGATCATTGTTTAGCATTGTAGCTAGCCCGTACCTTAAGTTTTGAATTTGTTCATGATTTTGTAAGGTGGGATTGCTGAATACTTGAGTTCTTTGATGTTTAATGATAGATTATGGAAGCTTGATGATAGTTTTACATATTTTGTAAAATGATTTTTGCCAAAAATGTCAAATAGGGATTAAATTGAGAAAATGTAAAATTATATGGTTAAAAGTGTGAAATAAATGAAAATATGGGCTAATAGGAACCCCATTAAAATTCGGCTACTATGTGTTATGGTCTAATTGTGCAATTTTTCATTTTTATGTGTTAAGGACTAAATTGCAAAGTAGTCAAAAGTTTAGGGGTAAAATTATAAATTAGCCAAAATGAATGTTTTAGGCTAAATTGAATTGAATGAAAGTTTGAATGAGTTAATTTGATATTATATAGATCAAGATAAGCAAATACTAGAACTAGATCGGGGAAAATGGAAAGGGGATGTATAGCCGATAGTTTTATCCGAGGATACGAGGTAAGTTCGTATAATTAGAATTGAACTTCTATATATTTGAAAATATTTGAAATGAATATTTGTGATTGAGTAATTGATTTACTTGAATATTTATTGATATATTATATTTATTGCTGAGCCCCGTTTAAACTGTATGAATTCATAGGATACGAGTGACTTGTCACTAGGGTTACCGATTTTGTCGAGCTCCTGCATTTGTTGCAGACTCACCACAGCTCGTAAGAGTTTATCGATATATCAACTCGTAAGAACTTACTATTTTTAGCTCATTGGAGCTTACCGTTTCAGCTCGTATGAGCTTACTGTTCATCTCGATAGAGCTTACAGTTTTAGCTCAATAGAGCTTACTGTTCATCAGCTCAGGAGGAGCTTACCGGTCATGGATCGAAAGAGCATAAATGATAATGTAACGCCCCAAACCTGGCCTAGACGTTATGGCCGAATCTGGTGTGTCACATCGAAGTGCTTTCAGAAATAGGACTTATCATTAGAAATTCAAAATTAAGTTAAAACCCTTTTAGTTTTTATTGCTTGAGAAAATTCAGCAAATTAAGTTGTTCCTAATTGAAATCAATTTGTCAAAACACTTGCCAGATTTATCTATGTTGATTCCTTAAACTGAATAAAATCGCAGAAGCTTTTAAAAAAACTTGAAGTTTTAAATGCGAGTTTTCCTTGAAAACAGTTATTATTTTGAAAACTCATATTTTCCCAGTCTAGCAGTTTAAGGTAAGAAATCAAAGCCCAAATAATAGTTAAAACCACAAATGGCCTTATTACTAACCAAAAACCCAATATCAAATTTGAGTAAATAAAGTCAAAAGTAGAACATCAGCAATTGTGTGACCATCTTTAAGTCCCTCGTAGCACCGATCCATCTATCATTGGGGATTACCTGCACAGTTAATAAACGGGGTGAGTTTACAAAAACTCAGTGTGTAATCCCCTAGCATCCAAACAGTCAGTCAAAAATAGAATTTAGAACCATTCTGGGCTTGAGCCCTATCCAGTAACAGTACAGTCCAATTCAGAATATATGTGGGCCAAAGCCTGATTCATTAACATTTGGGTCTCAACCCATCACAGTCTCAATTGGGCCTAGCCCATCTCAGAATCAATATCAGTTGGGCCTAGCCCATATCAGAACCAGTATCAGTTGGGCTTAGCCCATTTCAATATCAAACCAATATGAATAATGCATGATAACCCATCCAACCCTGCACTTTCCTCCGTCCAACCCTGCAGTACCTGTGGGGAATGAATCACCCACGCCATCCCTACACTTACAGTGTTAGCACCGATTGCATCACTAACTAGAGTCGCAGCAAAGCTGCTAATATCAAAATATGTGGCATAGCCACTAATATGGTTTCTTCATCCATCACAATCTCCCAATCCTTAGTAGTATGTCATGTATGCAGAATGTCATGCACAAAATTAGTCATACAAATCACAGACAAATCAGTCATTTACCCTCGAGGGGCAAAACAGTCATTTTACCCTTTAGGGGTATTTTGGTCTTTTTACTAATTTAGGGGTCCCAGTACAGATTATGACCTCATAGATGTCATTCGTCGCCTCGAGCGACTCAAGTTACCTAGATGGTCAAAACGGTGAAAATGGGCCCAAGGCCCATTACTCGGCCCAAGTGGGCCCACATGCTCGTGTGGCCCATTTAGCCCAATTTCAGTCATGGCTATGCGAACACCACATCCCGGTTCATTATGTATCACTTACCGTAGATTATATTCATGTGGGGCCCACGAGCCCATTTTAGCCCATTAAGGTCAAGAACAGCACCAGTACACAAGAACGCTCATGGTGGCCTCTACAGTCTATCGCCCCTGATTTGTGGGCACGATTTACCACACGAGCGATCGTATGCTCGTGAGGCCTCAACTACCAAAGTTTCAGCTTTTCTGCTTTTGCCGATTAACGGTTGAGGCATGTGATTACACACCTTAAACGAAGTTGCGCAAATAGCCCTCGAGTCCAAAGCCTACACTCCACAAAAAATACTCCATTCATCAAAGCAGTAGGATTAACATCCCGTTTCTACTCTTATCAAAATTACTACACCAACACTTGCAAGAGTGAGATTAACCCTGAATGAACTATTGACAAAGGCAGAATACCACTCCTTGACTGAACTGCATACAACCGAACTCCATTAACTTATATCGATATCGATCACATATAGATTGAACCAATATAATCACTTACCGAAAATGTGAAACTGGTTGTGGAAATAAACCAGTCATCCCTATTCCCAAAGTGAGAATCCAAAAGATAAATGTAACGCCCCCGTACCCGAGACCATCGCCGGAGTTGAGCACGAGGTGCTAACGAACTTAATTCATTAATTATACAGCTCAAACAATTTATTTTAGAATTTCCAGACAAGCTGGCCAACTGCGTCACAGTCGCTAAAAAAATCCATATCTCAAGTTACGAAACTCGAAATCCAATTACGTAAATTTTCCATGAAAATAGACTCATATATCTACTTACTAAAGTTTTTCTAGAATTTTTGGTTGGTCCAATTAGTACAGTTTATTAGTTAAAATCTCCCCTATTTCAGGGTTCAGCTACTCTGACCCCTGTGTATTACGAATAAGATATATCCCTTTCCAAAGTTTCAATGACTATGATGTTTGTTTCTCACAAAACTAGAGTCAATAAGGATTTCATACATGTAAGGTACAACTCCTAATTGTTTTTGTATAATTTATGGTGAATTTTTAAATTTAGAACAGGGGATTCAGAAATTGCTCTGACCATGTTTCACCAAAACGTAAATATTTCATAAAATAAAACTCTTTTACCTATTTTTTCCTTCCACATGAAAATAGATTCATTAAGATTCAATTACTTATTTTATTCATCATCTAATTCTATCTCTACTATTTTTAGTGATTTTTCAAACTCATGTCACTGCTGCTGTGTGATTTTGTTTTATAGCCAATTTCACCATTTTATGAATTTCCATAGATTAGTTAGCACATAAGGCATACGTGTTATCAAATATAATCTCGATTAGCCACTCCAATAGCTAATCATTCTCAAACATTTTCATGCCATCCATGAGCTATATCATAAGATTATATACACAGAAGGATTATAATGCTATACATGCCATATTCCCAAAATATGCAAGCCACCATACCAAGATGGTCCATTGATAGTGTGAGCGTGCCTCCGACCGTCCTGATCTCCAAACCGGCTTGTCAAAACTACAAGGAATGGAAGGGAGGGAGTAAGAATAAATGCTTAGTAAGTTCACATTCGAATGAAAAATAACTTAACAAAGCAATTATACCAACCAACATTATCATAATATCACCAAAACATATATCATATTTCTATCCATCATTCATCATCTACCAATACGTCACTTGCATCTTGAGTATTCTTCCATTCACTAGAATTTTACCCGTTGAACACATCGGAATATAACTCAGATACATGGAAATTTTGCACATAAGTTCCATATAGGTAGCCAAGCTGCCATGTAACCTGCCCATAAGTGAACTCGGACTCAACTTAACGAGCTTGGGCATTCGCATCCATAAGTGAACTCGGACTCAACTCAACGAGCTTGGGCATTCGTATCCATAAGTGAACTCGGACTCAACTCAACGAGTTCGATGCCTAGTTACATCTCACGAACTCGGACTCAACTCAACGAGTTCGGACATTCAAATCCATAAGTGAACTCAGACTCAACTCAACGAGCTCGGATGCCTAGTTACATCTCACGAACTTAGACAGAATTCAACGACTTCGGACATTCACATCCATAAGTGAACTCGGACTCAACTCAATGAGCTCCGATGCCTAGTTACATCTCACGAACTTGGACTCAATTCAACGAGTTCGGAACTTAAATATCCTAGTGACATGTCACTTGTATCCTAATCTATTCCTAAGGTTCAATGGGATTTTCCTCGTTCGTACTCCTTTACCATTCTCCTTGGAATACCAATGACGATACTTCGGTAGTCTTTTCACGTTTTTCACATAATTCATAAATTTTTTGAATGTTGTCGAACAATGACCACAAAGCATAGAATTACATGATAACAATCATAATATCGTATAAATAGCATTAAATCATTTAAAATAATGGTTATATTATAATATTTACATATGAACTTACCTCGTATGCAAAAATGGTCATTTTCACCATTTTGTCCACAACTTGGTATTTTGCCGATTTTAGCTCGAATTTCAATTTTCCTTGCTCTATCATTTCAAATATAGCCTAATTAGGACTCATATTATTCAAATCAACCAAAAATCATATTTTAGAAAATTACAATTTTGCCCCTAAACTTTCACATATTTACACTTTTGCCCCAAATCTCGTAAATTAAACTTCATCCTATTTTCTTATGTTTTATGATATGCTGATAATTTTTCCCTTTTATAGCAACATCCAATTCTCACTCTAACATGTACTTATGAACATTAGGTATTTTTACCGATTTTGTCATTTTAGTCGTTTTTACGTAAAATCACTTAGCAAAAGTTGTTTAACGCAATCTCAAGCTTCATATTCTACCATAAAACATCAAAATTCATACATATCATCCATGGGTAAAATTTTAAATATAAACCCTAGCTCAAAATATTGGTAGAAATAGTTAAATCGAGCTATGAGGATTTCAAAAATGTGAAGAACTTTAAAAACGGGCATAGAAATCACTTACAATCAAGGCTTAAAAGTGTTGAAACCCTAGCTATGGTGGAGAGAAAAATTTGGCAGCAACTTATGGAGAAGATGATCATTTTTGTGTTATTTTTCCCATTTTATTTCATTTAATATTCAAATGACTAAAATGCCAGTCCTTACTAAACTTTCAAAAATTCCATCCATGTCCAATTTTTGTCCATAAACTTAGAAATTGGTCAAATTTCTATTTAAGACATCCTAATTAATATTTCAAAGCAATTTCATACTAGAAACTTCTAGAATGCAAGTTTTGTAACTTTTTCAATTTAGTCCCTAACTTCAAATTAAGCACTTTATGCATAGAATTTCTTCACGAAATTTTCACATAATCATGAAATCATATCATAGACCTCAAAATAATCATAAAATAATTATTTCTATCTCAGATTCGTGGTCCTGAAACCACTATTCCGATTAGGCCCTAATTCGAGATATCACAATAGAGGCAAGGTTCACTACCCACAAGCTCCTAGCCATTTACAGCAATAAGAAGATATAAGAGAGATTACTATACCACGTAAAAAAAGAAGAGAGAGGGAGACAAGCACCTATCGACTGCCCAAAATCAGTTGCAAAAGACAGAAGCAAAGGTAGGGAAAAAGAGTTATGCTGCCACTGTCGCAGTACCAAAGGGTCAAAAGGTTATAAGAGGAGAGAAGAGAAAATAAGAAGTATTCGATAAAGGATCAAAAGAAGGGAAGGATGATAAGAGAAGTGGTTAACAAAAGAAAAGAGGTGCAAAAAGAAAAGAGAGACAAGTTATTCGGTCACCAACAAACTAGAAGAGGGAGGGGATGATGGAGAAGTCGGCCAAAGATGAAACCAATAGTTAAAACCCGAAAGTGCAAAAAGTGGCGAACTAACTGGTAAAAGCCGAATAAGCAAAATGCTAAAACCCGAAAGAAAACCCCTCCCCAACACCATTCGGCCACAAGAAAAACAATAGCTCTTCAGCATCCTTAGCCAAATTTTTCATACACAAACCTCCCCATTCGGCTACAACTCTCCCAATTTCAATTTCCTTGAGTTTCTCTACAAATCCCTCCTTAACTTAATCTAGCTTCACCCAATTCAAATTCAATTCAACAACATGACTGTAACATCTCGAAATAGGGCTTAAATGGAATAGTGGTTACGAAACCACAACTCTGAGATAGAAAAATTTATTTCGATTAAGTTTTAAGGTTTATTTATTGATTAAAATATTGTGTAAAAATATCGTTAAGAAATTTTACTGATAAAGTGCTTAATTGGACTTTTAGGACTAAATTGCAAAAGTTGCAAAATATGTGTTCTAATTCATAAGTATTTGATTGAAATGGGGTTTTAAAGAGGAGGTCCTTAAATGGTAATTAGACCATTATATTTTGTTTGGACAAAAAAGGGCATGAATAGGACAAAATTTTAAAGAATGGCCTTAAGGGCATTTTAGTCATTTGGTAATTAAAAGAAATAAAAAGGGAAAATAAAGCCAAAATTGACTCATCTTTTTCATGGAGGCTGAAATTAACATGGGGGAAGCCATGGCTAGGGTTTTCAAGCTTTCCAAGCTCAATAGTAAGTCCGTTCTAGCCCTGTTTTTCAAGTTCTTTATGTTTTTGGAATCCCGTTAACTTGATTAAGCTTATTCTAGGTGAAATGTGTTTATTTTGATGTTTTATGGTAGAATATGAATGCTGAAATTATGTTAAATAACTTTTGCTAAGTGGTTTTAAGCAAAAATGAGTAAAACGGCTTAATTGGTAAAAGTTGTTATTGTTCATAACTATGTGTTAGAGTGAGAATTTGATGTTGCCATAGAAGGGAAAAATGATCATCATGTCATAAAACATAAGAATAAGGGATAAAGTTTAATTCCCGAGCCTAGGGGCAAAAGTGTAAATACGCAAAAGTTTAGGGGCAAATTTGTAATTTTTCCAAAGTTTGAGTTAAGGACTGTTTTGAATAGTATATTAATTAAATAAGTAAAATATGATGTTTTAGATCCCGAAAAATGAGATTTGAACCTAGAATGGGAGAAAAATAAAAAATCGGGAAAGTTGGTAAAATGATCGTTTTAGTATCGAGGTAAGTTCATATGTATAATAAGCATTAATTTATGCATGTTTCAATGTAAAATTGATATATTTACTATGATTTCCGAGGTGTTGAAAGTAAGTATAATTATAATGATTTAAATGTTCAATATTAATTCGACATGGGAATGAGAAAGTATGTAAGTTTGTATGTAAATAATAATTTATCTTTATTACGTTTTTATATTTCATCATATTTTATGCATTGTAGCTGATTTTTGAATCATAATTGACTATTGGAAGACTGGAATAAAGTATTAGAAAGTGAGATACTTCCCATTTAAACCTTCGGAATCAAAAGATACAGATGATATGTAGCTAGGTCACATGTGTAATACGGGATGTATACCATGTATACAAGAGAGCTACGAGACATTATGTGGTAGATAGGTCGTATGGGTGATACTATGTGTACAACATGTATACAAGAGAGCTACAAGATAAATGTAGCTAGGTTGCATGTGTGGTTCCAAGTGAAGGACACCATGTAAACAAGAGAGCTACAAGATAAAGTGACTAGGTCACATGGGTGGTACTAAGTGATCACCATGTGTACAAGAGAGCCAAAATTATGTGTACAATCGAGCTAGGTCACATGAGTGGTGCTAAGTGAAGGCCACTATGTGTACAAGAGAGCTTCGATTTTAAAGGTGGGCTGTGTGCGATACCATCGCGTATCTGTTATTATTCGAAAGTGTTCAACTGGGAAATTGATTAAATGAAATTGTGTATGACTTTGTGATGATAAGTGTAAGTATATACGTGTGTAACTTATGGATCGAAAATTGGAAAGATTGTTATGGGTAAGTGATGAATACAATTGAAGTGTGAAAGATCAAAATTGACAATAAAACTGTTCTGGATAGTTGCAGTAACGTGAATCTAAAAATTTACCAAAAATAGTAGAAATTGAATAAGAGATTTAATAAGATATCAAATTAAAGCTTAATGAGTCTATTTTCATATAACAGAAACAGAGCAAGCAAAGGAATTCTATATTCTGAGATATTTAAGTTTCTATGAGACTGGTTCAGAATGACTACGTGATCCCCTGTTCTGACTTTGAAAAACCATTAAAAATTATACAAAAATAATTATGGGATATAATTTATATGTTTGAAATACTTAATAAGTATAGTTTAAAATAAAATAAACTATAACATCATATGAGATTTGTACAAAGAGAAAATTTATTTGTAGCGAAAAGTGGTCAACGCAGTTGAGCAGTGAAACAGGGGTAACTTCAATGAATAAACTGTACTAATTGGCTAGACCAAAAATTCTGAAAATTTTATAGTAAGAATATACGTAAATCTAGTTTCAAGAGAAATTAACGTTTTGTAATTTGGAGTTCTGTAGCTCGAGAAATAAATAATTTAGCTGCTGGTACTCTGCTAGACAGCTTATTTTGAACCTGTTTATAATTGTAATAGTGAAAGTATGTGTGTTGTGATGGTAATATTCCGGGAACATATTGTGACTTTGTTTAATGTATGATAATGTATTGTTTATTAATATTTACATATTTACTTACTAAGTTATAATGCTTACTCCCTTCCTTTCCTTTTTCCTATAGTGTCGCAGATGTTAGCTCGAGTTGGGAGTCGCCGGAGGTTAAATCACACTATCAAACTATTAATCGATATATAAAGGTTTTAAAGTATTTTTTAAGTCTTTGGCATGTATGGGGACTCGTTTAATTGTTATTAAGTTGCTAGGAATTGGCCTAAAATACTGACCTATGTTATTTGAAGGTCTCTGTTATATAAAGTCATTTAATGTAGATAGTCTTGATTATGTTATTAATTAAATGATGCAATTTATGAATGTGCATGCTTGCCTATATGTGTGGTTGAATTAAAGCACGATATGGGCCTTGTAAGCTCTTTTTAAAGGACAGCTTGAATATGTTTGAAAAGTTTAAATTGATGAAATTTTATGTCTCGGTTTTAAATGATTACAAGTACTCGAGTCCGGTAATACCTCGTACCCTGTTCCGGCGTCAGATACGGGTAAGGGGTGTTACAATGACCAGTTCAAACTTCACACTTTTACCAAGTCCACAACAACCTGAGGAGAGTTTCAATCCAATTCAACCACTTACCATCCCCATGTAGCAAAATAATTGTGTTTTGCTTGCAAGGGGTTTGAACCCAAGCCCCCCTCAATAGCTCGCCACTTGCCTTCTACCCACAAGCTCTTTTGTGTCACAAAATATCCTCAATTAATTATAAGGTCTATAGGCTAAAGTCCAGGTTCCTTTAAAAGAAAAACCAAAATAAATTACAAGAGCCAAGACTCGAACCCAGGCTCCCTTGCAACCTTAATGACGCCACAACCACTAGACCACATGCTCCTTTGTGTCATTTACTTAACACATTAATTTAAAAGGCCTACTTCCAAGCATCCAGGGTTTTATTCACTTAAAACCAAAATTTTTGCGAAAGCCCAGGTTTGAACCCAAGATTTCTCCATCACTTCTCAGGGCCATTAACCACCAAAGTAGACATTTAATTGTGTCATTTTCTTGCACAATTAAATACTTATATACAACCTTCTTGCGGACCCATACTCAAGGCCCAATACTTCTAGGCCCAAATTCGGTGCGTTACAGATAATGAGTTGACGGATTACTGATGTTTATCACTTTTAGTATCCTTTGAAGTTCTAATAGGGTCAACGAGCATAAATATTGTTTATACCGATGAGTAACGTTATTGAATAAATCATTGAATATGTGATTAAGAATAAAATGTTGAATATGATGTATTTGATATATGTGAATTTGATATGATACAATATAAGAGATTGGGATAATGGATGATGATAAGTATATATATGTGACTAACTTTTTGATGACTACTTGTGTTAGGCATTTGGAAGATTGAATTGAGTTTACCTTAATTAATTGCTTTGATTTGATATAATGGTAAGTTTAATTCTGAATTATACGGGCTTACTAAGGTATAAGCTTACTCTATTTCTTTTTCTATGTTTTATAGAGGTTCGTTAGCTCACTCGTTTCAGACAAGTCAGAGTTGCACATCACACTATCAAATTTTCCGATTGATACTTTTGAGTTTGTGGATATGTATATATGGCATGTATAAGCTAGTTCAAATGTTGTTAGTTATGGTCACTTGAAACTTATACTTTTGGTATATTTTGTGTATAAGTTAAGCCATGTGATTTGGCTTATTTTGGTACTATGTTTTGGTTGAATTTTTGTGTTCAAGTATGGCATGTTTTTGTGACAGCCCAAAATTGACCCTAGTCGGGAAGTGGTTTCGGGACCGGTAAACCGAGTCATAAAAATAATTAATCGTCATAATTGATGCTCATTATATGTACATGTGCATGTGTGAAAATTTCGTGTTTGAATTTTGTTTAATTGTAGGTGAATTTTAGTAAATAGGACTTATGTGAGAAAATTTTGAAATGTGATAGGTCAAAGCATAAGGATCTATTAGTGCATGAAATAAAAAGGGGGGACTTGCATGTCAATTTCCCCCCTAATTAGTAGTGGCCGGCCATGACAAGCATGGTAGACCAAGTGTGATGGGCAAGAACATGTCATAAACATGTTGAATTAGTGTTTCATGGGAAGTATGATAAAATAAGGAGCATGGGCATAAAATAATGAAAGGGAATATGATGAAAACAAAAAAAAAGTGTGTGGTTGTCCCCCCCATTTGGCCGAAACTAGAAAGAAAAAACAAAAAAAAAAGTGTCCATCTTTCTTCATTTCCCTTGGCCGAATGTTCTAAGGAAGAAAGAAAAACAAGTTGTGTTCTTTGGTTCTTCTTGGCCGAATTGAAAAGAAAAAGAAGAAATTGAAGTTAAGGCATTTGGTCACCTTTAAGTTGATTAAGAAGCTCTTGAATATTCGGTGCCTAGGGGAAAAGTTTCTAAGAAGTTTGGCCATGCATGTAACTAGATCGAGGTATGTTTGATATTATTCTTTGAGATTCATGTATATTTTAAGTTGTAAGTTTGAAATCTACCTAGCCATGTTTCAAATTTTGTTAATTGATGGAGATGATATTCAGCCATGAATGTTACATTCTTGGTTGGTATTTTGATGTCTTTGGTGATGAGGTATGAAGATGGTTGATTTTGAGTGTTTAATAAAAAGGATACATGAATTATTGTTAAATAATGGTCGAATGTAGCATGATTAAAGATGTGAATAAATTGAAGTTAAGGAGGTTGTCAATGAAAAATATGAGTTGGATGAGTTTTAAAGAATAAAAATTTAGGTGACTAGAGGTCAAGGACATTCGGTCAAAGGCTTGTGTGCTAGCAAAATCGGCCTAAATGTCGTTTTGATGTGTTGAATTGAGTAAGCTAGATGTTGGAACACATAAGGATTCGGCCTTCTAAAACAATAGAGATAAGTGTACGAAAGGCTAAGTTTAAGTAGTAAGGCCGAATAGGTTGTAGATAAGGCACCTGTGAGTTCTTGGCGAAGCAATTGACAAATTAAATTAGAGTTCTTGTGACGTATAATGTCAAGTCTAACTTGGTATATTTGGCCACCTAATTAAGTACATCGGTGGTGTTGAATGTAATCTTACACATTCGGCCATATGGGGTAAAAAATGGGTCGAGTGTTCATGAGATGAAATTAGGTGTTTAAATGATGTTATAGTTGACATTGTGCATATATACATGCATTCGGCCATCTAATTGAGTATGAAGGTGGTGTTAAATCTAATTGTGATGCCCATTCCGAAGTATATATATAAACATATATATATACATAAGTATGCTCATTCGTGATGTTACCTTTAATTATGTGTATAATCGACTAAATGGGTAATTAGTGAGGATGGTTGCCGAATATATAGACATACATATGCATGTGTAATTGAATTATGAATGTTTAGCAAGATGGTTAAACTAGTTGATTTATTGATTAAGCTCAAGGAGTTAAAGGAGGAGAATCAAGCAAAGGCAAAGAAAAGATCATCGAGTAGCCGAGTTGGAACCGTCTTACCCAACACAAAGTAAGTCATTAAGCATATAGTTTGTATTAATTTAAATGGTCATAACGTCTATGTAATGATGCTGAATGGAATGATAAATATATATATACATGTATGCATGTGGTGATGAAAGTGTTGAATGAAAAGAAAAGAGGTGAGATGTATTGAGTTGTTGATCTCGGCACTAAGTGTGCGGGTATAAACATTTATGATCATGAGATTGGCACTAAGTGTGCGGGTTTAAATTGTACAGCACTAAGTGTGCGAGTTTGATTATATAGCACTAAGTGTGCGAGTTGATTATATAGCATTGAGTGTGCGGACTTAATATATACTTTTGAATCACTATGGACACTAAGTGTGCGACATTATTGAGTTGATCACGGACAGCGGATCGGGTAAGTACCTTGAGTTCATGGCTAATAGGCGCTATGTTTATATTTGGAGTTGAGCTTGGTAAGTTTGAACCTATGTGACAATTATAATTGAAGTCACGTACATAAGATTTATCGCGGAATAGGTGAAAGGTCGTTTAGTTGTATGATTGTAACGAAAATACAATGATGTATGAAAATGCCTCAAATATCCTATTGATTAGTATATGGAATGTGAATGCATGACTTGGTATGAGATTGAACCGATAGGTCTAAGGAACTATGGTATGGTTCGGTATGGATGGAGTAACTAGCCTCGTTCCATTTTGTTTCCTCTTGTGATAATGTTATTAATGGATGGTGGTGCATTGCTTATGACTTACTGAGTTATATACTCACTCGGTGTTTCCTTGTCACCTATTTTAGGTTTCTTGGACTCGTCTCTTTTTGCGTGATCGGGCCGTCATCGAAGTCATCACACCGGCTAGCAACTTTTGGTATCTTCTTTCTAGTCGGTCTAGGAGAACATTTCGGCATGTATAGGCTAATATGTTTTGCTGAAATTTGGTATGTAAACTTTTAGCCATGCGAAAATGGCATAAATGTTCGGTAGGATTTGGTTCTATAATGTTAGGTCGTAAGTCTTGGAAATTCGATTTTTATGCCATATGTCATGGTTGATTATTTTTGGTGTCAAATTCATGATACGGCAATAGTGTAGTAGGGAGATGTTTGACAATGATTAGCCCTTGGCATGGCTAGTCATGATCATAATTTGTGATATGTATGATGAATTACTAGTTAGATCAAGGAGAAATCACGAAATAGGCATAGTTGCTTTAGTAACAGATGCTGGCAGCAGCAGTGACGTGAGATTGAAAAATCACTAAAAATAGTAGGAGTGGAATTAATTAATGAATAAATTATGTAATCGAAGCTCGATGAGTATATTTTCATATAGAAGAAACGAAACGACCATATGAGCTGTATGTTAGGAGATAATTAAACTCTTGTGAAACAGGGCCAGAGCGATTTATGGATTCCCTGTTCCAACTTTGGAAATTCATTATAAATTAACCAGAGATAATTAGAAGTCATGCCATATGTGCATAGATTCCCCTTCGATTTTAGTTTCTATAGAAACAAACGAAATTAGTAATGAAGCCCTGTACAGGGAGATATCCAAGTCGTAATGCGCAAAGGTCAGTGTAGTCGATCCCTGTAACATGGGAGAATTTGACTAATAAACTGTACTAATTGGCCCAACCAAAAATTCTAGAAAAAAATATGTGGATGGGAATATGAGTCTAGTTTCAGGGAAAATTTACGGAACTGGATTTCGAGTTTCAGAACTCAAGATATGATTTTTAAAGCGACTAGTACGCAGATTGGCAGCTTGTCTGGGAAATTTTTTTTTAGTGGTTTGAAGTCTGTTAACACCTTGTGTTCGACTCCGGCGACGGCCTTGGGTTCGGGGTGTCACATTTGATTGGTATCAGAGCTATGGTTTAGTCGGTTCTAGGACTACCATAGCACGTATGAGTCTAGCTGTACATGCCTTAATGTTAATGTTTAAATGTGTGATGACTTCTGACGGTTAAAATTTTTGTTTTGATTAGTAAATGGATCCCGGTGTAGAGAGAACCTTGGCGGATGACGTTGAAAGTGTAGCGGCTGCTCCTGCACAAGGGACGCCGCCTGTTGAACCTCAGTCATCTGCGAATAATCAAGGTGAGGGGGCTAAACAAGCCTTCTTTACCATGATGAATGAGTGGGTCACGCAATATGCCCGAACCAATCCGGCTGTCCAACTATTCCCGAATTTGAATAATCCTCCCCAAGAGCCCGTAATGCCATCAGTTACTGATCCTGTGAGGCTGAGTAAGCCACCTGTAGACTTGATTAGGAAGCGCGGGGCTGAGGAGTTCAGGGCCATAGTTATTGATGATGCTAAAAGGGCCGAGTTCTGGCTTGATAACACCATTCGGGTGTTTGATGAACTGTCATGCACGCCCGATGAATGTCTAAAGTGTGCTATATCCTTGTTGCGGGACTCAGCCTACTATTGGTGGAGGACCCTGATTTCCATAGTCCCAAATGAACGAGTTACTTGGGACTTCTTTCAAACGGAATTTCGAAAGAAATATATTAGTCAACGGTTCATTGACCAAAAGCGTAAGGAATTCTTGAAACTCAAGCAAGGCCGTATGACAGTATCTGAATACGAACATGAATTAGTAAGACTCAGTAGGTATGCCCGGGAGTGTGTAGCTGATGAGGTTGCTATGTGCAAAAGATTCGAAGAAGGGTTGAATGAAGATTTAAAGCTACTAGTGGGTATTTTGGAGATAAAAGAATTCGTGACACTAGTCGAACGAGCCTGCAAGGCGGAAGAACTTGGAAAGGAGAAGAAGAAGGCTGAATTTGAAGCTAGAGACTATCGTAAAAGATCGACGGGTAAAGCTCCGTTCTCAGCTATAAAGAAGTTCAGGGAGGACACTAATAAGTCGAGGACGACTGCGGGAATTTCCATCAGAGCACGACCACCGACGGACTCCCGAGCTACTTCGGTAGCTAGTGTGGGCAATAATCGTCAAGAGAAACCTGAATGTCCCCAATACGGAAGACGACACCTAGGTGAATGTTGGGGTAAGTCTACTAACAGGGCCTGTTACGGATACGGTTGGAAGGACCACTTCATTAGAGATTGCACGGAGCTTGATGAGAAGAATAAGATTCAAGGTGCAAGACCTAGTGGAGTGACAACTAGAAGTAGACCACCGAGAATTTTAGGAGGTAGGGGTGGTAGTCAGAGAGGGGCCTCTGATACGGCTGTTTGAGCCGAGAATCGTACTCCTGCTAGAGCATATGCCATTCGCGCACGAGAGGAGGCATCCTCCCTTGACGTCATCACTGGTACCTTCATTCTCTTTGATACTAATGTGATTGCATTGATTGACCCTGGCTCTACTCATTCATATGTATGTGAAACCTTAGCATCCAGTAAGACTCTACCTGTTGAGTCTACTGAGTTCGTAATTCGAGTGTCAAACCCTTTGGGTCAATACGTACCTGTTGATAAAGTGTGTAAGAGATGCCCTCTAATAATCCGAGAATCCTGTTTTCTGGCCGATTTGATGCTTTTGTCATTTGATGAATTTGATGTTATTCTTGGTATGGATTGGTTGACCGTACATGATGCAGTGGTGAACTGCAAAAGAAAAACCATCGATTTGAGGTGCGCAAATAACGAGATAATCCGAGTTGAGTCTACGGACTTAAGGGGGTCGCCAGCTGCAATATCCTCAATGTTGGCCCAGAAATATGTAAGAAAAGGGTGCGAAGCATACCTTGCGTATGTACTTGATGACAAGGAATTAGAAAAAAAATCCGAATCTGTACCAGTGGTTTGTGAATACCCGGATGTTTTTCCTGAAGAATTACCGGGTTTACCACCTGTTCGGGAGGTAGAGTTTGGTATTGAGCTTGTACCTGGAACTACGCCAATTTCGATAGCTCCGTATCGTATGGCACCAACCGAGTTAAAGGAATTGAAAGCTCAATTGCAAGAGTTGACGGATAGAGGTTTTGCTCGACCAAGTTTCTCACCTTGGGGTGCACCAGTATTGTTCGTGAAAAAGAAGGACGGAACCATGAGGTTGTGCATTGACTATCGTTAGCTGAATAAAGTGACAATAAAGAACAAATATCCGTTACCGCGTATCGATGATTTGTTCGACCAACTGAAGGGAGCCTTAGTGTTCTCAAAAATAGATTTGAGATCGAGCTATTATCAGTTGCGAATTCGAGATTTAGACATACCCAAAACTGCCTTCAGAACGAGATATGGTCACTACGAGTTCTTAGTGATGCCGTTTGGGCTCACTAATGCCCCTGCGGTATTTATGGATTTGATGAATCGAATCTTCAGACAGTATTTGGACCGGTTCGTAGTTGTGTTCATTGATGACATCTTGGTCTATTCAAGAGATGAGACCGAATATGCTGAGCACCTGAGATTAGTGTTGCAAATTTTGCGGGATAAGCAGTTATATGCTAAGTTCAGTAAGTGTGAGTTCTGGTTAAGAGAGGTTAGCTTCTTGGGTCATGTGGTATCCGCATCGGGTATTCGAGTTGACCCGAGCAAAATCTCAGCCATACTTAACTGGAAGCCTCCAAGAAATATTACCGAAGTTCGGAGCTTCCTGGGGCTCACCGGTTATTACTGACGATTTGTAAAAGGTTTCTCGATGATAGCCACACCAATGACGAAGCTACTTCAAAAGGATGCTAAGTTCGAATGGACGGAGAAATGTCAGAAAAGTTTCGATCAACTGAAAACTTATTTGACTGAAGCTCCAATTTTAGTGCAACCCGAATCAGGCAAAGAGTTTGTCATTTATAGTGACGCATCCCTACTTGGGTTGGGTTGCGTATTGATGCAAGAAGGTCGAGTGGTGGCCTATGCGTTGAGACAATTAAAGCCACATGAGAAAAATTATCCGACCCATGATCTCGAACTAGCTGCCATCGTATTCGCTTTAAAAATATGGCGACATTACTTATTTGGTGAAAAGTGCCATCTATTTTCGGATCACAAAAGTCTCAAATATTTGATGACTCAAAGAGACTTAAATCTGCGACAAAGACGTTGGCTTGAGTTGTTGAAAGATTACGAGCTTGTCATTGATTACCACCCGGGAAAGGCTAGTGTGGTTGCGGACGCCTTAAGCCGGAAATCACTGTTTTCTTTACGAGCGATGAATGTGCACTTGTCTGTTCTACCCGACAATGTGTTAGTAGCTGAATTAAAGGCCAAACCATTATTGATTCGTCAAATTCGTGAAGCTCAGAAAGTCGACGATGAATTGGTTGCAAAACGGGCTGAATGTGTTCCGAATATGGAATCCGAATTTCAAATTGATGATGACGATTGTTTGAGGTTCAGAAGTCGGTTGTGTGTTCCAAGAAATTCAGAACTCATTTTGATGATTCTGAACGAAGCCCATTGTAGCTGAATGTCAATTCACCCGGGGAGTACGAAAATGTACAACGACTTGAAACGTCGGTTTTGGTGGCATGGTATGAAACGAGACATCTCTGACTTTGTTTTGAGATGTTTAATATGTCAATAAGTGAAAGCAGAACATCAAGTGCCTTCAGGATTACTTCAGCCGATCATGATACCCGAGTGGAAATGGGATCGAGTCACAATGGACTTTGTGTCCGGACTGCCATTGTCAACAAGTAAGAAGGATGCGATTTGGGTTGTTGTTGATAGACTGACTAAGTCGGCTCACTTTATCCCCGTGCGTACGGATTTTTCAATGGATAAACTAGCCGAATTGTATGTTTCTCAGATTGTGAGATTACACGGGGTGCCTATTTCTATCGTGTCGGATAGAGATCCGAGATTCACCTCGCGATTTTGGAAGAAATTGCAAGAAGCTTTGGGTACCAAGCTGCATTTTAGCACCGTTTTTCATCCACAAACCGATGGTCAATCCGAGCGGATAATTCAGATACTTGAGGATATGTTGAGATGTTGCATCCTCGAGTTTAGTGGTTCATGGGAACGGTATTTACCTTTGATTGAATTCGCTTACAACAATAGTTTTCAATCAAGTATTAAGATGGCACCTTACGAGGCTTTGTACGGTCGTAAATGCCGTACACCATTGTTTTGGACCGAGCTCGGTGAAAGTAAAATTTTCGGAGTTGATTTGATTAAAGATGCTGAACAGAAAGTAAAGGTAATCCGTGAAAGTCTGAAAGCAGCCACAGATCATCAGAAATCGTATGCGGATTTGAAACGAAAAGACATTGAATATCAGGTGGGAGATAAAGTGTTTGTTAAAGTTTTGCCTTGGAAAAAGGTACTCAGATTTGGCCGTAAAGGCAAGTTGAGTCCGAGATTCATTGGGCCGTACGAAATCTCTGAACGAGTTGGTCCAGTTGCGTATCGATTGATTTTGCCCCCTGAACTTGAAAAGATCCACGACGTCTTTCATGTTTCGATGCTTCGAAGCTATAGATCTGATCCATCGCACATAATTAGCCCATCAGAGGTTGAAATTCAAGCCGATATGAGTTATGAAGAAGAACCGATGCGTATCCTAGCTCGTGAAGTGAAGGAGTTGCGAAACAAAAGGGTTCCGCTAGTAAAGGTGTTATGGCTCAAACACGGGATCAAGGAAGCTACTTGGGAAACCGAGAGCTCGATGAAAGAACGATACCCAAACTTATTTATCGGTAAGATTTTCGGGGACGAAAATTTCTTAAGTGGGGGAGAGTTGTGACAGCCCAAAATTGACCCTAGTCGGGAAGTGGTTTCGGGACCGCTAAACCGAGTCATAAAAATAATTAACCGTCATAATTGATGCTCATTATATGTACATGTGCATGTGTGAAAAATTCGTGTTTGAATTTTGTTTAATTGTAGGTGAATTTTAGTAAATAGGACTTATGTGAGAAAATTTTGAAATGTGATAGGTCAAAGCATAAGGATCTATTAGTGCATGAAATAAAAAGGGGGGACTTGCATGTCAATTTCCCCCCCTAATTAGTAGTGGCCGGCCATGACAAGCATGGTAGACCAAGTGTGATGGGCAAGAACATGTCATAAACATGTTGAGTTAGTGTTTCATGGGAAGTATGATAAAATAAGGAGCATGGGCATAAAATAATGAAAGGGAATATGATGAAAACAAAAAAAAAAGTGTGTGGTTGTCCCCCCCCATTTGGCCGAAACTAGAAAGAAAAAACAAAAAAAAGTGTCCATCTTTCTTCATTTCCCTTGGCCGAATGTTCTAAGGAAGAAAGAAAAACAAGTTGTGTTCTTTGGTTCTTCTTGGCCGAATTGAAAAGAAAAAGAAGAAATTGAAGTTAAGGCATTTGGTCACCTTTAAGTTGATTAAGAAGCTCTTGAATATTCGGTGCCTAGGGGAAAAGTTTCTAAGAAGTTTGGCCATGCATGTAACTAGATCGAGGTATGTTTGATATTATTCTTTGAGATTCATGTATATTTTAAGTTGTAAGTTTGAAATCTACCTAGCCATGGTTCAAATTTTGTTAATTGATGGAGATGATATTCGGCCATGAATGTTACATTCTTGGTTGGTATTTTGATGTCTTTGGTGATGAGGTATGAAGATGGTTGATTTTGAGTGTTTAATAAAAAGGATACATGAATTATTGTTAAATAATGGTCGAATGTAGCATGATAAAGATGTGAATAAATTGAAGTTAAGGAGGTTGTCAATGAAAAATATGAGTTGGATGAGGTTTAAAGAATAAAAATTTAGGTGACTAGAGGTCAAGGACATTCGGTCAAAGGTTTGTGTGCTAGCAAAATTCAGCCTAAATGTCGTTTTGATGTGTTGAATTGAGTAAGCTAGATGTTGGAACACATAAGGATTCGGCCTTCTAAAACAATAGAGATAAGTGTATGAAAGGCTAAGTTTAAGTAGTAAGGCCGAATAGGTTGTAGATAAGGCACTTGTGAGTTCTTGGCCAAGCAATTGACAAATTAAATTAGAGTTCTTGTGACGTATAATGTCAAGTATAACTCGGTATATTTGGCCACCTAATTAAGTACATCGGTGGTGTTGAATGTAATCTTGCACATTCGGCCATATGGGGTAAAAAATGGGTCGAGTGTTCATGAGATGAAATTAGGTGTTTAAATGATGTTATAGTTGACATTGTGCATATATACATGCATTCGGCCATCTAATTGAGTATGAAGGTGGTGTTAAATCTAATTGTGATGCCCATTCCGAAGTATATATATATACATATATATATATACATAAGTATGCCCATTCGTGATGTTACCTTTAATTATGTGTATAATCGACTAAATGGGTAATTAGTGAGGATGGTTGCCGAATATACAGACATACATATGCATGTGTAATTGAATTATGAATGTTTAGCAAGATGGTTAAACTAGTTGATTTATTGATTAAGCTCAAGGAGTTAAAGGAGGAGAATCAAGCAAAGGCAAAGAAAAGATCATCGAGTAGCCGAGTTGGAACCGTCTTACCCAACACAAAGTAAGTCATTAAGCATATAGTTTGTATTAATTTAAATGGTCATAACGTCTATGTAATGATGCTGAATGGAATGATAAATATATATATATACATGTATGCATGTGGTGATGAAAGTGTTGAATGAAAAGAAAAGAGGTGAGATGTATTGAGTTGTTGATCTCGGCACTAAGTGTGCGGGTATAAACATTTATGATCATGAGATTGGCACTAAGTGTGCGGGTTTAAATTGTACAGCACTAAGTGTGCGAGTTTGATTATATAGCACTAAGTGTGCGAGTTGATTATATAGCACTAAGTGTGTGAGTTGATTATATAGCACTGAGTGTGCGGACTTAATATATACTTTTGAATCACTATGGACACTAAGTGTGCGACATTATTGAGTTGATCACGGACAGCGGATCGGGTAAGTACCTTGAGTTCATGGCTAATAGGCGCTATGTTTATATTTGGAGTTGAGCTTGGTAAGTTTGAACCTATGTGACAATTATAATTGAAGTCACGTACATAAGATTTATCGCGGAATAGGTGAAAGGTCGTTTAGTTGTATGATTGTAACGAAAATACAATGATGTGTGAAAATGCCTCAAATATCCTATTGATTAGTATATGGAATGTGAATGCATGACTTGGTATGAGATTGAACCGATAGGTCTAAGGAACTATGGTATGGTTCGGTATGGATGGAGTAACTAGCCTCGTTCCATTTTGTTTCCTCTTGTGATAATGTTATTAATGGATGGTGGTGCATTGCTTATGACTTACTGAGTTATATACTCACTCGGTGTTTCCTTGTCACCTATTTTAGGTTTCTTGGACTCGTCTCTTTTTGCGTGATCGGGCCGTCATCGAAGTCATCACACCGGCTAGCAACTTTTGGTATCTTCTTTTTAGTCGGTCTAGGAGAACATTTCGGCATGTATAGGCTAATATGTTTTGCTGAAATTTGGTATGTAAACTTTTAGCCATGCGAAAATGGCATAAATGTTCGGTTGGATTTGGTTCTATAATGTTAGGTCGTAAGTCTTGGAAATTCGATTTTTATGCCATATGTCATGGTTGATTATTTTTGGTGTCAAAATTCATGATACGGCAATAGTGTAGTAGGGAGATGTTTGACAATGATTAGCCCTTGGCATGGCTAGTCATGATCATAATTTGTGATATGTATGATGAATTACTAGCTAGATCAAGGAGAAATCACGAAATAGGCATAGTTGCTTTTGTAACAGATGCTGGCAGCAGCAGTGACGTGAGATTGAAAAATCACTAAAAATAGTAGGAGTGGAATTAATTAATGAATAAATTATGTAATCGAAGCTCGATGAGTCTATTTTCATATAGAAGAAACGAAATGACCATATGAGCTGTATGTTAGGAGATAATTAAACTCTTGTGAAACAGGGCCAGAGCGATTTCTGGATTCCCTGTTCCGACTTTGTAAATTCATTATAAATTAACCAGAGATAATTAGAAGTCATTCCATATGTGCATAGATTGCCCTTCGAGTCTAGTTTCTATAGAAACAAACGACATCAGTAATGAAGCCCTGTACAGGGAGATATCCAAGTCGTAATGCGCAAAGGTCAGTGTAGTCAATCCCTGTAACATGGGAGAATTTGACTAATAAACTGTACTAATTGGCCCAAACAAAAATTCTAGAAAAAAATATGTGGATGGGCATATGAGTCTAGTTTCAGGGAAAATTTACAGAACTGGATTTCGAGTTTCATAACTCAAGATATGATTTTTAAAGCGACTAGTACGCAGATTGGCAGCTTGTCTGGGAAATTTTTTTTTAGTGGTTTGAAGTCTGTTAACACCTCGTGTTCGACTCCGGCGACGGCCTTGGGTTCGGGGTGTTACAGTTTTGGCAAGAAATGATGGAATGTAAATATGCAAGTGAGGTATTGATATATATATATTGTTAGATGAATGGATTATGCATGGTATTAAATAGGTGATTGAATATCAAGTTGAATTGGTACACATTGTATATGGAATGGTTATGAAATGTTTGCTAATTGGGTTATGAAATAAGGTCATTTATGCTTGTGTATATAGGGTGGCAAAATGGCTTTGTAAATAGCCTATTTTTGTCCTCACGAGCAGGGACACAGGCGTGTGCCTCTGTAACGCCTCGTACCCGATACCGTCGCCGGAGTCGAACACGAGGTGTTAACAGGCTTAATTCATTACTTAAACAGCTCAAACAATTTATTTTTAAAATTTCCAGTTAAACTAGCAATCTGCGTCACAGTCGCTTAGAAATTCATATCTCAAGTTACAAAACTCGAAATCAAATTCCGTCAATTTTCCCTGAAAATATACTCATTTATCTATTTACAAATTTTTTTATAGAATTTTTTCTCAAGAAAATTAGTACAGTTTATTAGTTAAAGTCTCCCCTACTTCAGGGTTCAACTGCTCTGACCTCTGTGTATTACGAATCAGATATCTCTCTGTACAGAATTTCAATGACTATGATGTTTCTTTCTCTTAAGACTATACTAAATAAGGAATCTTTACATATAAATAATGACTTCTAATTATATTTTTACAATTTATGATAAATTTTTAAAGTCAGAACAGGGGATCCAGAAATCACTCTGGCCCTGTTTCACAAAAATTCAAATATCTCATAAAATATAATTTATATACCTGTTTTGTTTAATCCATATGAAAATAGACTCATAATTCTTCAATTCCATATATTATTCATCATCTAATTGTATCTATACTATTTTTAGTGATTTTTCAAACTCACGTCACTGCTGCTGTCTAAATCTATTTTATGGTAAAATTTACCTATTTCATGGTTCCATGGATTAGCTAGTAATTTAGCATACATAACACCAAATATGATCATGATTAGCCATTCCAATGGCTAATCATTACCAAGCATTTCCATACCACTCAATAACCATATCATAAGACCATATACACAAAATGGTTATAATGCTATACATGCCATGCTCAAAATATACAAGCCATTATGCCAAGATGGTATACGGATAGTGTGAGCGTGCCTCCGACCGTTTCCGATTTCCGAGCTGGCTTGTCAACACTACAAGGAATGAAAAGGAGGGAGTAAGCATAAATACTTAGTAAGTTCGCATGCAAATAGCAAGTAACATAACTATATAAGCAAACATAAAACACCATTTGCATAATCATCACCGAGACATTCATATCACATTTTCATTTATCATCTTACCATATTGTTGTTATATCGAGTTTTCAACGCGAGGGTTAAGTACATACCTGTTCAAAGTATTCATTTCACAACACTTACTAATACGTCCCTTTCATCTCGAGTATTCCTCCGCTTGAGTAGAATTTTACCCGTTGAACACATCGGAATATAATTCGGATACATGAAAAGTTTGCACATAAGTGCTACATATGTAGCCAAGCTACCATGTAACCCGCCCATAAGTGAACTCGGACTCAACTCAACGAGCTCGGGCGTTCGCATCCATAAGTGAACTCGGACTCAACTCAACGAGCTCGGATGCCTAGTTACATCTCTCGAACTCGAACTCAACTCAACGAGTTCGGACATTCGCATCCATAAGTGAACTCGGACTCAACTCAACGAGTTCGGATGCCCAAACATCCTAGTGACATGTCACTTGTATCCTAATCCATTCCTAAGGTTCAACGGACCTTTTTCCCAATCATGTGTCTCAACCATCTTCTACGGAATGCCGATACCGATACTCGGTAGTATTTCACATTTTCCAAGTATATCACACAATTTGACATATTATCAAACAATTATCACGAGTATAATATTTCATAATAATTATCATATCATTTAAATAACATAAAACATTTAAAATAATAACTATGTTACCAACATTTACATATGAACTTACCTCGTATGCGAAAATGGCTACTTTTACCATTTCGTCCACAACTTGGTATTTTTCCATTTTAGCCTGAATTTCAGTTTTCCTTGCTCTATCATTTAAAATATAGTCTAATTAGGACTCACATTATTCAAATTGACGCAAAATCATATTTTGGCAAAATTACAATTTTGCCCCTAAACTTTTGCATATTTACACATTTTCCCCAAAGCTCGTAAATTAAACTTCAGCCTATTTTCTTATGTTTTATGACATGCTGATCATTTTTCCCTTCTATGGCAACATCAAATTCTCACTCTAACATGTACTTATGACTATTAGGTATTTTTACCGATTAAGCCCTTTTGCTCGTTTTCACTTAAAACCGAGTAGCTCAAGTTGTCTAACATAATTTAAAACCTCATATTCTATCATAAAACACCAAAATACACAAATTTCACCTGTGGGTATTTTTCCAAATATAAAACCTAGGTTAAATTATTGCTAAAATAAGCTAAATGAAGTTACCGGGACTCCAAAAATGTAAAAATCATTAAAAACGAGGCTAGAACGGACTTACAATCGAGCTAGGAAGCTTGAAAAACCCTAGCCATGGTTTTTCCTTGCTATATTCGGCCATGGGGTTGAAGATGAGCAAAATTGGCTTTTAATTTTGTATTTTAATTCATTTTACCCCTAAATGACCAAAATGCCCTTACTACTAAACTTTCCAAAAATTCCATCCATGTCCAATTTTTGTCCATAGACTTATAAATTGGTAAAATTGCTATTTAATACCTCCTAATTAATATTTCAAAACAATTTCATACTAGAAACTTCTAGAATGCAAGTTTTGCAAATTATTCGATTTAGTCCCTAATTTCAATTTAAGCACTTTATGCATAAAATTTCTTCACGAAATTTTCACACAATTATGCAATCATATCATAGACCTTAACATAATCATAAAATAATTATTTCTATCTCGGATTTTGTGGTCACGAAACCACTATTCCTACTAGGCCCAAAATCAGGTTATTACAACTCTCCCCCCTTTAGGGATTTTCGTCCTCCAAAATCTTACCAGAAAAGTGGTCTTCACTTAGATTCCTCAATTTCATATTTGGTGCTGAAGAACATTCACTCAGGCGGTGCCTCCAATATATCTCATTAATTTCTCATATATTCTGAAAGTTTACGAACTCATCTCTTAATTGTTCTTAAATTTTCAACCCTTCTCCGTTTCCCTTGTCATCTTGACATAAAACCAGATCTCAATTTGGTTAATGGAGACTAGAATTCCAAGAAATTCAACAATCAAAAAGACCTGAAATTCCATGAATCTGATGAGTAGGAATTCATTCAATACCGATATGATTTATAGATCTCGCCAAACATTTAACAATAGGATACATCACATTTTCCTCTTTCCGCCATGGAAATAATTCTGATATGGCCTCAAGAATAATCCTTCTCATTTCCATCCCAATATCAACACTGGCAAGGATAATTTTGATAGATCCCAATGGTCGGCTTTAACCTCTTTAACAACTCAGATTTTATGTAACATCGAATGCTCTAAACTATCACATTACCTCACTGTCTTGAAACACATCACAATTCATACAACAGTACATTACTGAAAGTCAGGAAGTCTTTGCTCAATGTAGACTAGTCTAGTTTAGACGCTTCGGTTACCGATATTCTCATCTATCCGAACTCTGTCAACATGTAATAAATTTTTCAGCTTTGACAAGACGAAAACCTTATCATTCGTAGTGACTTTAACTAATATCCAACTCTTTCTAATAAATATACACTTCTCGTTCAGACTATTTACTCTTTTATCTGTACAAATGAAATTCTATTATCAGACTTGAGAAAAATAATCCTGACATAATTGTCACATGAAATCTTTCAAATAAATAATTCACCATACTGACTGAAACTCGCGCTTTTATCACTTATGCCTTTACTGATGTCAAATCCTTACACAGAAATTAGAAAAATCGCAATACTAAAATCACCACATTACTAAGATCAAATTAGAAGTATAGTCATATTTGACATGATTATCACGAGCTAAAGAACGCACTTCGAACATGAGTCTTAATTGACAAATTATGGAACAAAGATAACAAGAAAACCGAATAAAGAAATCCAAGATAGAGAAACCCAGAATAAAGAAATCCAGAATAAAGAGATCCAAGATAAAGAAACCCAAGATATGATACTATGCCGGAGAATCGAAAACCAAACTCATAGAGAAAATACAGAATACCCCGATAATTCTTCAAAGAAAGAAAGTCCAAAAGAAAACATCATTTAATCACACTGGAATCAAATATAACAAGAACAATATATCTTCCCATACATATATATCAGATGAAGCATCAAGTAGAAGAAACAGAAACATAATATCTTACGTATTCTCTCATCAATTCTTATCAGACGAAATGAAATAGAATACCCGATGAAATAGAGCAATATAAATTATAAACCAGTCAGACTACCAATGCTTTCATCCAACACCAGAATTAGAAGACATTCCCATATAACAAGAATTTCTTCAGAAGATCAATAGCCATAGAAATATTTCTAAGAACGGGTAAACACATAGAACATCTCAAAAGAGACTGCTAAATCTGTCCAGTCATAACTACCACACTCAGATAGTTCACATTTCAAATATCATTTCCCCAACTAGTTCTGCCATCACAAATTTCATATTAAACCATTCACTAAAGAAGGCCAGTTCTGAATAAATTTTGATTTACACTTTTCTCGACCTTGCACCTGAGTAATTCGATTTACCAAAGAGGATTCCTTCTCTAACTGGGACAATGCATAATTCCAATAATCTTTATATCAATCTGATACTTTACTGGCTCTGACTTTACTTATCAGCTCATTTTCAATCTCTGATCATACTTATAATTATTCTATCACTGAACACTTTGGGTTCTTAACCAGAAACTTATTCAATACAAATCTCATGAAATTCCATTATAAGTACCACTTCGGTAAATGGGAGGGGTTGTAGGACCTCTGACTCGACTTTCTTATACATACACATATGACACAACTTCCATCATCATAGCAACATCATCAAAATCATGTCATTCATTCAGGCAATGCAACATTCATGTTGGCTTACACAAATTTTCCTATTGTCCCATTTAGACAATATACTTATGCATACATTCTATGTTTTCTAGATAGCTTTACTTATCCATTCATTTAATTAAATTAATTCATGCTCATGACATCATATAAGACCAAACAAACATAGATATTTGCATCACAATCACAACTTTCATTTCGTGCATCATCATGTACATATCATTACAATCATATAATTCAGTCCAACAATTTAACATAGATAAGTTCATTTCATTATAATCCTTTATCTCATAAAAATTGTATATCATTAACATTCATCAACATTCAACGTCCAATCAAGACAAGGACATTTTCATTCGTATCATGATATTATGACTTTTATTCATACCTCTACTACTTTCTATTTATTCCATTCATCTTATCAAGTAAGCCATATACACTACATCATATGAGCATTAAGCAAGTATGGATATTTATCACATATGTATCACAAACTTTTATTCATACTTTTCTAAACCGAGACTTATCATAATCATAATTTTACTCAAATACATTCATATAACATTGAACATGGTCGGCGCAGCTCGGTTGGAGAGTACCCTGTCTAAATAAGACGGTACTGTACTCATACGCGTCGGAAGACATCACACTATCACAGATCAGTGGCATGTATAGCTAAACTTTTACACATGCTAGGTTAGTCCGAGAACCGACTAAACCTGCTCTGATACCACCAAATGTAACGCCCCGTACCCGAGACCGTCGCCAGAGTCGAACACGAGGTGTTAACAGGCTTAATTCATTACTTAAACAGCTCAAACAATTTATTTTTAAAATTTCTAGTTAAACTAGCAATCTGCATCACAGTCGCTTAAAAATTCATATCTCGAGTTAAGAAACTCAAAATCCAATTCCGTTAATTTTCCCTTAAAATATACTCATTTATATATTTACAATTTTTTTTATAGAATTTTTGGTCAAGCCAATTAGTACAGTTTATTAGTTAAAGTCTCCCCTATTTCAGGGTTTGACTGCTCTGACCTCTGTATATTACGAATCAGATATCTCTTTGTACAGAATTTCAATGACTATGAAGTTTGTTTCTCTTAAAACTAGACTCAATAAGAATCTTTACATATAAATAATGACTTCTAATTATATTTGTAAAATTTATGATAAATTTTTAAAGTCAGAACTGGGGATCCAGAAATCACTCTGGCCCTGTTTCACAAAAATTCAAATATCTCATAAAATATAATTCATATACCTGTTTTGTTCAATCCATATGAAAATAGACTCATAATTATTCAATTCCATATATTATTCATCATCTAATTGTATCTCTACTATTTTTAGAGATTTTTCAAACTCACGTCACTGCTGCTGTATGAATCTATTTTATGGTAAATTTTACCTATTTCATGGTTTCCATGGATTAGCTAGTAATTTAGCATACATAACACCAAATATGATCATGATTAGCCATTCCAATGGCTAATCATTACCAAGCATTTCCATACCACTCAATAACCATATCATAAGACCATATACACAAAATGGTTATAATGCTATACATGCCATACTCAAAATATACAAGCCATTATGCCAAGATGGTATACGGATAGTGTGAGCGTGCCTCCGACCGTTTCTGATTTCCGAGCTGGCTTGTCAACACTACAAGGAATGAAAAGGAGGGAGTAAGCATAAATGCTTAGTAAGTTCACATGCAAATAGCAAGTAACATAACTATATAAGCAAACATAAAACACCATTTGCATAATCATCACCGAGACATTCATATCACATTTTCATTTATCATCTTACCATATTGTTGTTATATCGAGTTTTCAACGCGAGGGTTAAGTACATACCTGTTCAAAGTATTCATTTCACAACACTTACCAATACGTCCCTTTCATCTCGAGTATTCCTCCACTTGAGTAGAATTTTACCCGTTGAACACATCAGAATATAATTCGGATACATGGAAAGTTTGCACATAAGTGCTACATATGTAGCCAAGCTACCATTTAACCCGCCCATAAGTGAACTCGGACTCAACTCAACGAGCTCGGGCGTTCGCATCCATAAGTGAACTCAGACTCAACTCAACGAGCTCAGATGCCTAGTTACATCTCTCGAACTCGGACTCAACTCAACGAGCTCGGGCGTTCGCATCCATAAGTGAACTCAGACTCAACTCAACGAGCTCGGATGCCTAGTTACATCTCTCGAACTCGGACTCAACTCAACGAGTTCAGACATTCGCATCCATAAGTGAACTCGGACTCAACTCAACGAGTTCGGATGCCCAAACATCCTAGTGACATGTCACTTGTATCCTAATCCATTCCTAAGGTTCAACGGGACCTTTTTCCGAATCATGTGTCTCAACCATCTTCTACGGAATACCGATACCGATACTCGGTAGTATTTCACATTTTCCTACTCTATCACACAATTTGACATATTATCAAACAATTATCACGAGTATAGTATTTCATAATAATTATCATATCATTTAAATAACATAAAAACATTTAAAATAATAACTATGTTACCAACATTTACATATGAACTTACCTCGTATGCGAAAATGGCTACTTTTACCATTTCATCCACAACTTGGTATTTTTCCATTTTAGCCCGAATTTCAGTTTTCCTTGCTCTATCATTTAAAATATAGTCTAATTAGGACTCACATTATTCAAATTGACCCAAAATCATATTTTGGCAAAATTATAGTTTTGCCCCTAAACTTTTGCATATTTACACTTTTGCCCCAAAGCTCGTAAATTAAACTTCAGCCTATTTTCTTATGTTTTATGACATGCTGATCATTTTTCCCTTCTATGGCAACATCAAATTCTCACTCTAACATGTACTTATGACTATTAGGTATTTTTACCGATTAAGCTCTTTTGCTCGTTTTCACTTAAAACCGAGTAGCTCAAGTTGTCTAACATAATTTAAAACCTCATATTCTATCATAAAACACCAAAATACACAAATTTCACCTGTGGGTATTTTTCCAAATATAAAACCTAGGTTAAATTATTGCTAAAATAAGCTAAATGAAGTTACCGGGACTCCAAAAATGTAAAAATCATTAAAAACGAGGCTAGAACGGACTTACAATCGAGCTAGGAAGCTTGAAAAACCCTAGCCATGGTTTTTCCTTGCTATATTCGGCCATGGGGTTGAAGATGAGCAAAATTGGCTTTTAATTTTGTATTTTAATTCATTTTACCCCTAAATGACCAAAATGCCCTTACTACTAAACTTTTCAAAAATTTCATCCATGTCCAATTTTTGTCCATAGACTTATAAATTGGTAAAATTGCTATTTAAGACCTCCTAATTAATATTTCAAAACAATTTCATACTAGAAACTTCTAGAATGCAAGTTTTGCAAATTATTCGATTTAGTGCCTAATTTCAATTTAAGCACTTTATGCATAAAATTTCTTCACGAAATTTTCACACAATCATGCAATCATATCATAGACCTTAAAATAATCATAAAATAATTATTTCTATCTCGAATTTTGTGGTCACGAAACCACTATTCCGACTAGGCCCAAAATCAGGATATTACAGCCTCAGTCGTTTGTAACACGTGGTTATGTTGCACGGCCATGTGTCCCCTAGTGTTGAAATGGAACTGAAGCCAGTATGTTCCGCACGGCCTCACACACGGGCGTGTGACCAACCGTGTGGTAAAAGTTAGTATACCCCTCTATATGGCACACGGCTTAGCACATGGGCATGTGACTTGGCTGTGTTGATAAGTCAGTATACCCTACAATTTTTGTAACACCCCTTAGCCGAGTTCGACGCTGATACCGAGTACGAGGCATTACCGTTCACAATTCACATACACATGTACTAAGTCAGATCATACGAGTCCGTTAAAATTTAAAACTTTTTCGAACTTGTTTAAACTCCACAATATGGGCTTACGAGGCCTCAAACATCCATTGGAAACCATTCAGAACCAATTCGGGTCCTTAAACCGACTATATAAAAATGACTCTAAAAACAGGGCACACGCTCGTGTGGAAGGGCAACATGCTCATGTGGTTCACTATGACATTGCTATGCTGGTGGCTCGTGTGGTTCACACGGCCTAAACACAAGGGGACATGCCCATGGCCCGAGCCCGTGCGAATTAAACTCCAAATTCAAACCTACAAGGGTTTTCACAGGGCTTGACACATGCCCATATCTATGACCCGTGTCCCTCACAAGGCCATGACATGCCCGTGTCCTAGCTCGTGTCTAAAAACCTTGAAATTTTGTTTCTGATGTCAGTATCCAATAATGGGCACACGGCCAAGGCACACACCCGTGGCTAGAGGTCGTGTCCTCCACATGGTTGAGACACACGGCCGTGTCTCAGCTCATGTGTTTACTACCAACCATACTAACTTGTAAATTTTACGTACAGGGGACACACAGCCAAGCAACACGCCCATGGGGCTGACCGTGTGTCACACACGGCCTAGACACACGCCCATGTGTCTACCCGTGTGGACAAAATAAGGTTATTTACCAAGCCTTTTTGCCACCCTTACTTGCACTAACCTACATAACATCTAACATGGAAAATCCACACAACAATACAAGGTCTAAGTAGCCACACAAGACATTATCTCATTCATGCAATTTAGTTATCCATAAAAATATCATCATTTTCATATATCAATAATGAACATTAGCCATTATCCCAGGCTTTTTACAAAATGAAGGATTTGGCCAAAATAACATTGACACAGAACTCAAATGTCTAAACCTTATACATCACATATTCAAAATAATAAAACCAACTGTACCAAGAATAATGTGATTGATGTCTCTGACGTTTGATGACCCTCGAGCTAATTAGACGGCACTATAAGAAAATGGGAAGGAGAGGGAATAAGCATAAAGCTTAGTAAGTTGCATGCAAATAAATATAACAACAACTTTATCATTCATCATCATGCTCATAGTACAAAAGTAAGCATAAGCACAGCTTACTCATCACTATCCAATACAATTCACTTAGCATATATTGAGCTCACATCTCATACATTTCAAATAGGAATCTGTACCACTCACAACATGTTATACTTTTCTCGTTTAACTTAAACTGTAACTCTCACCGTTGAACCATTTGGAATACTATCGGATATTCACTAAGCTTCAAACATAGGGTATAATCCCTATGCCATGTCCCAGACATGGTCTTACATTGAATATCAAAATCGAGGCTGGCGCCATGTCCCGAACATGGTCTTACACTAGCTCTCACATATCCATGCCGATGCCATGTCCCATACATGGTCTTAAACTGACACATCGCGTAGCCTATATATGTCCCAGACATGTCTTACACTAGCTTACATCTCGAGGCTGATGCATGTCCCAAACATATCTTACACTAGATCTCGTCTCAATGAAGATGCCAAGTCCCAGACATGATCTTACATTGGCTCTCATAATGTGGCCGATGCATGTCCCAGACATGTCTTACACTAGCACACAAATAACCTAGATGTCACAACATCAATATCCGATTTATTTCTAAGGTTCAAACGGGAGTTCTGCTATCTCAATATTCATCATACATAATCATTTCCACAAACAAGCAATTTATGCTATATCAATTCAAACACATATAATAACTATGTAGTTGTATTATTTACATACAACTTACCTCGAATTACAAAATGTGGACGACTAGTTCGGCTTAGTCACTTACTTTGCTTTTCCCTGGTCTAGGCACGGATTTTGTAATTCTTGATCTATAATGATGAAAATTCACACATTTAATCATTTTATTAATCTAGGTACTCAAAAATTTTAAAACAATTAGGCAAAATGACCATTTTGCCCCTAAACTTTTACAAAATGACCATTTTACCCCTAGGTCCAAAAATCAATTTTTTTATCACATTTTCTCACTAACCAAGCCTATACGAATATTTTTATACTAGAAGTAGCCACAATTCTCGTCATTACACACATGTAACATCTATTTCACAACTTATGCAAAATGGTCCTTAGTTAGGGTTTCCATGAAAACTACTTCACAAAAGTTGTTTATTTCAAAACTATGATTCATTTTCTTCCATGATGAACACTCACATGGTAAAACCCTATACTTTCAATCATTTTGCAAAATAGTCCCCTTATTTGAAAGCTCATGCTACAAGGGTTCTAAAAGTACAAAAATCATCAAGAAAACCATCAAAATCACTTACTTGTAGAGATATTAAGTGAATAAAATTTTCAATCTTTCAAACCCCTATTCTTGCTGAAATTTTAAATGGAAGAAGGAAAGGTAAAAAGAGATGACAACAATTTTCTTTTATTTTATTTCTAGACAACATTAAGTCATCAATTCACCTAACCCTTTAACTAGATTAATTTCCTTGTCTCATGGCCGACCAAGCATCATTCTAGGGTCTATTTGCCCTTTAACAACCCCCAATTTTGATTTCATAGCTATTTGACACCCTTAGCTATCAAAATAGGACTTTTTACACTTTATGCGATTTAGTCCTTTTTCGCAATTAAGTATGAAATCGCTAAAAATAATTCACCAAAATTTTCATACTCTCATATAATCATGTCACAACACATAAAATAATATAAAAATAATTTCTCCAGCCTCAGATTGGTGGTCCCAAAACCACTGTTCCGACTGGGCCCAAAATTGGGCCATTACAGTTTTGGCATGGCCTGATACATGGGCATGTATGGCCATTTCAAAGGGAAAATGGGATAGACACACGAGCGTGTGGTTGGCTGTGTGACCCAAGTCAGTATCCTCTCCAGTTTTCACATGGCCTGGCATGCAGGCGTGTCCTCGACTATGTGGCACAAGTTAGTATGTATGTCTTGTTTTTACACGGTTTAAGACACGGGCGTGTCTACTAGCAGTGTGAGGCACACGGCCTATTCAAACGGGCGTGTGACACTTGAAATGTTGAAAATTTTCTAAGTTCCCAAAATTTTAATATGTTACTGATTTAGTCCCGAATGCATGATTTAAGCTTTATATGCTTGAGTTAAGTACATATTGAATGTGAACGAATGATATTGACTGAAATAAGATGCTTTTAGTTAAATGATTGTTCTATATTGAGTTACAAGTCTGATAATACCTCTTAACCTATTCTGGAGACGGTTACGGGTTAGGGGTGTTACAACAAACCTTTCTAATTGTACAAATATTCAATATCATAATTGAATTCATCATATACTTTCCTTTTTAATACTCGTATGAATCTCGTACGTACCTGAGTCACTTAACTCATTCACATATTCTTTCTCGACTTGACTTTGCCCGTTGAACCGTTCAGAATTGTTAAGGATACTTGAAAATCACATTAAGCTTGTACAATGCCATATCCCAGATATGGTCTTACATGTGATCACATATCAATGCCACTGTCCCAGATAGGGATTTATACGAATTCATATAACGATGCCAATGTCCCAGATATGGTCTTACACGTAATCACAATACAATGCTAATGTCCTAGACATGGTCTTACATGTAATCACATCTCGGTAATCCTAATGTCATGACATTTGCATCCTATACTATTCTTAAGGTTCGTACGGGACTTTCGGACATCAAAACTTCGTTGATTCTTGCTTGTATTTGCTTGTTCAACATTCATAGCAATTCAATGACAATTAAACATATACTTCAATTTAAAGACATTTATTTGCATATGAACTTACCACGTATATACAATGAACGGATCGGATCGACTACTCGACAACTTTTGATTTCCCCTGATCTAAATCCGATTTCTTTCTTTCTTGATCTATAAACATTCAAAATTAACTCATTTATTCACCAAACCATTCAATTTCATCTAAAATACCTATTTGGGCATTTTTACACTTTAGCCCCTAAAGTTTCATATTTATTCAATTTAGTCCTTATTTCAATAAACACAAAATTACACCAATTCAATTCAGACCCATGTGTTTCAAATTATTATAATTCCCTTAGCAGCCCAAAACTTTTATTTATTTCACATTTCAACCCTTCAATTTACACATTTCTCAAATTAATCCCTGATATGTATTTTTACCAAAAAACACTTTACAAAACATGATAATCTATCAACAAATATCCATTTTTCATCATCAACTATCACAAAAATCATGAATTCATCAATGGCATTTTACAAGATCACCAACAATCTAAAAAATTAAGGCACATGCTAGCTAGTACTCAAAGCAATTATCACAAAAACATAGAAATTATCAAAAACCGAGCTGAAACTGTACCCTAATCAAGCTTAATATGTACCGAAACCTAAAACACCATCAATGGCTTTCTTCTCCCTTAATATTTGGCCAAGATGAAAATAAGATGGACAAAAATTCAATTTGTTTTTATTTTATTACCATTAATAACCATTTTACAAATTTAACCTTAATTAAACCATTTGAAAACAACTTAATGGATGCCTATTTTTGAAAAATTCCACTATAAATGGTCTAATATCAACATAAGGACCTTTAATTTAATAAATCATAGCAATTAAACACCTTTATCAAATAGAATGAAACTTTTACATTTTACACGATTTATTCCTTTTATCAAATTAAGCATTCAAACGCTAAAATTATTTCACGAAACTTTCACACATATATGATTACATGCTATAAAGACTAAAAATAATATTAAAATAATTTCTTGACCTCAGATTTGTGGTTCTAAAACAACTATTCTAATTTAGCTAAAACCAGGCTGTTACAGGCCATGCCAATCCTGTAGGGTATATTGACTTATGCCACATGGCCATGTCACACGCCCGTGTGTGAGGCCGTGTGGAGCATACTGACTTGGTTTTTAAGTCAACACCAGGGGACACTCGACCATGTAACATAACCGTGTGTCACATACGGCTGAGTCACACTCCCGTGTGGACAAAAATAGGCTATTTACCAAGCCAATTTTCCACCCAAACTTGTGCACACTTACACTCGAATCAAATTGTACAAACATAACATAAGTGGGCATCCAATTCAACCATAATTAAGACTAAAACATACCATTTCAATACCAACAACTAACATGCTTATAATCCCATTTTTACTCATTCAAAATATACCAAATTCACATATTCAAATAAACTAATTAAACTTTTCAAAATATGCATCATCATGCACCAATTCACAAGCACATAGCTTCAATTATCAACCATTTGACACCTATAAAACTCACTATTGAAAATGCATCACATGACCAACCTTAATCACACAACATAGATCATTTGTATACATATAAACATAGTCAAATCAACCAAAATAAGCCAACAAACATGGCCAAATATACAAACCAAACCATAGATATTTACAAACCAATTCAAATGGCTAATTTCATAAGCACCACATTTATCAAAATGACCAAAGTTCCTATACATGCCATATGACCGAAAACTTAATTTCAAAAGTACCAAGTGATAGTTGGATAATGTGAAGCGATCTCCGATAGTTCCCAAATCTGAGCTAGCTTTGAAAACACTATAAAACACAAAGAAGTACACAAGGTAAGCTTTATATCTTAGTAAGTTCGTATAGCATTTATATCAACTCATCATATAAACTCAAATTAAGACAAAAACATAACATAACATATCTCATAATATATCATCAACCTACCACATTTGCATCCTTTTAGTGTATTACTCGGTACATGTATCTTCCCGTATTTAATTCATACTCATTCACATCTTTGACATATTCGTTAAACCATTCGGAATATTTTTGGATACTCGGGAAACTCACACACTTAGTACCAAATAAATAGCCGTAGCTATACTAATTTCGTACACTAAGTGCCAATGTTTATATATAGCCAAAGCTATCTCAATCTCGCACACTAAGTGCAAATATATAACCGAAGGTATCTCAATTTTGCATACTAAATGTCCATAATTAACTGAGTCATCGTCAAACACGACTATAGTCTCGTATACACAATTTATACAATAACAAAGCAATTAAAGCATAATTATAACAATGTTTATTACATATGAACTTACCTCGGATGCAAAATAGTTAAATTTATCGATTAGTCGAGAATTATCGATTAGTCGTATACACAATTTATACACAAATTCTTTCTCGTACTCGGCCACAAACATTCGACCCTGTTTCAGTTCCATAAATTCTTTACACTTTTTGTCGATAAACAGCTAACGTATGTTGTAACACCCCTCATCCATTTTAAATGCTGGAATAGGGTTACGGAGCATTATCGGACCTATATAACATTTAAATATTCAGTTCACATAAATTAATCACTTCATAAACAACTCAATCACAATTAAACATTTCGTCTTTAATACGAGCCTACGAGGCCCTAAACATACATTTAAAGAGGTTCGGGACTAAATTGATAACTTTGGAAACATGTTGAACACTTAAGAAATTTTCTCAGAAATAGGGGACACATGTAACGCGTAGGTTTGTGCAAGTGTACACAGTCGTTATCAAGTAATAAGTAAGTATCGAGTTATCGTCTCCACAGGGATTGTATTTGTGCTAAGTCACTTAATTTGTAAAATTATATTAACAATTTGGTAAATAAAAACATAATTTAGTTGAGAAGTGATGATTAAAATATGTTAAACTAAATGCAATGATCCCTAATACAAATTAACCTAAGTATGCAAACTATATGAATGAAATAGATTTAAGCAAAATTAAACACAATTTGCAACAATTATAACATAAATAAACTAGGGCAATTACTTTAATTAAACTCAATTTATTATCAACATGCTTAATAATATTCGGAAAAACATTCCATGGCAACTCGATCTTTCATGAGTTTCACATTAGGTCCTTTCGGAATCCTTTACTTAGTAAATACGCATTTTACTGATTCTTATTTACTAAAGGTTTCTTAGTATTCGTTCGAGGTAACAGGGATGTGTTAGGTTTGAAATAGTTTAATCACACAAATATAAAAACTATACAGATAACAGAGCCTGGTTAGGGTTGTTATGCAACTTGCAATTTAATCGGTTTATGATCTAAATTGAGCATGCACATTTCAATTATGCGTCCACTAGCTGTCGTTTGGTTAGGATCACTCAACTAATTTAGGTGCATTTCAATCACATATGAACAAAATACAGACTTGATTTTAATTGAAAACATGATCGATTGAGGCACAAACATTATAAGCATGAATCTAATAAACATTATTTAATCAAAGAAATCATCTTAGCTTAAATAGAATTAAGCTAACATTGTTGTAAACAAGAACAAAGAACACATAGCAAACATATTTAAATTAAATTAAAGAAAAGAAAGATTAAACCCAATTCAGAGTGGCTGTCACGCAAGACTATAATTGATGAAGCTCCTTCGTTCCTTTGCTTCGCTCCTTTGCTGATGGCTGTCCAAGGTGGCCGACCAAGGGTTCTTTAAGAGGCTCAAATGCTAAAATATTTATGAAAAGATGATGATAGGCGTGGGAGAAAAGAATAATGCTAAGAGAATTTAGAGAGGCGAGAATGATGAAGATGAGGGATGAGTAGAAATGTGAGAATGAGGTCTTATTTATAGGTGAGGAGAGGGGGATAGTTTACTAAAAATAGGAGTTTTCATCTTTTGAAGCATCTTCTATGGCTGGCCAACCGGTCATAAATTGAAGAAGTTGAGCTAATTTGTGCTTGAGATTTGGTCAATTTGAGTGCCACAACAACTCAAGGCTGAGACTCAGTCAAGTGCAAATCTTCAGGTAAATCTCTAATTTCTTCAACTCTTCAAGGACCATGTGCAATTAAACCAAAAATTGGTTTATGGATAGCCATATGTAGTCAAATTTTGGGTCGAATTGGTCCCCAATTTGGACGGTTTTGTAATCTAGCAAAGCTATTAGACCTGTCCAGAATAAATCAATAAGTTAGAGGACCAAAGAATAAAATTTATTCAATTTAATTAATTAATTTAAAACCCAAATTATTAATGAAATATTTTAAAATAAATTATTAAATATAATTTTATATTTTATTATTTAATTTAATCATGCATGGCCCACTTTACATCTTAAAAAATATAATATATTCAAATTAATATAAAATAAGCCATTTATTGCATGAAAACTATATAATAAAGCATAAAATCACATTTTAATAATTTCAATGTCCTAATTTCATATTTTCACATATTTCATTAATTTATTAAACAATTACTTAGTTTTAACAACAATTTTAAGTAAAAAGGTGATAAATGACATAGGAAAAAATCCTATATATTTTTCCATTTACACACCCCCAAACTTAAATTCTAGCTCATCCTGAGTAATGTTCATGCACAACAAAAGGTTTTGCTAAGGCAAATTTGCTAATTTTGTAAGTAGCATCAATATTTGTCTCATAATCATGCATTAATAACTTCATGCTCATCAATCTTCTTTATTAACAAGTAATTCATATGCAAACATTCCTTAATATTATACTAAGCTTCAAAATATGCCAACATGAATCATAGTTTGCGTGTATGTCATAGTTATAGATAACATTCTTCATTCAACATAATTTCCTATCAATCAAGCGAACAATCACAAGGCTTATTTATGATCTTCATATGTTGAATTTAGGACTCCCTCTCCACTAATGTAGGTGACATAATCATCAGATCAATAGGTCTTTTATAAGGTTGTAGTAGGGCTTGGTTAAAGGTAGGGATTTTAAGAGATGGGACATTTCGGTTTTAAAAATCTTAACCTTGAACTTTGTCTTGGTTTCCTTGTAATACAACCTTTTTCTTTAAGTGAACCTTTGGAACACCCCCAAACTTATTTTGAACTCAAGCTCATACATTTTTCCTTTTTGGAGACTGAGCAAACTTTTCCTCGCTGTAACACCCCAAACCCGGCCCGGACGTTATGGTCAGATCCAGCGTGTCACATTGAAGTGTTTTATCGAAAACCTTGTTTTCATTGAAAACCCTTCTTTGAAATAAAAACCTTGAGTAAAATCCCAGCTTGTATTTGTTGCTTTCAAAGCGAGGTGTATTAAAAAAAACTATTCCTTCTTGTATGATAATAATTACTTTGTAAAATCTCTTTTCAGTTGCGGAAGCTTTATTTGAAAAAGTTGATCTATGAAAACTTGTCATTTAAAAATTGAGTTGCGGAAACGTAGTATTTAAAAACAATTATGGTTTTAAGAAAACCATGTTCTACTTTTAGCAAATATAAAGCATAATAATAGTAAATATAATCTTAATTTGAATAATAACCAGAGGAAAAGGCCTTATTGCATTCCGGACTAAAATAACTTTAAATACTAGAAATTTTAGGCTTAAGAAAAGAAGTCCAAGTCGTCTTGCTAGCTGGCCACCTCGGAGTCCCTCCAACCATCAAACCACCTACTGAGGATCACCTAAGAAAAATAAAAGAGGGGGTGAGTTTTCGAAAACTCAGTGTGTACAACCCTCGGCAAATAGAAAAGCACGCAATAGCAAGTCTTTTTGGGCCTGAGCCCAATTCAATTTCAGAACAAATGTAAAGCAATCAAATATGCATGTATCCCACCCATCCAGTCGCTACACACCATCTCCATCCCCTGATACACACCATGTGTGTAACGCCCTCACACCCGAGACCGTCGCCAGAGTCGAGCTTGAGGTGTTACGAAACTTAATTCATTAATTAAGCAATTCATACAATTTATTTTAGAATTTCGAGACAAGCTGGCTAACTGCGTCACAGTCGCTTAAAAATTCATATCTCGAGTTTTGAAACTATAAATTAAGATCCGTAAATTTTCCCTGATACTAGACTCATATATCTATCTACTAATTTTTTTCTAGAATTTTTGGTCGGGCCAATTAGTACATTTTATTAGTTAAAATCTCCCCTGTTTCAGGGTTCGACTGCTCTGACCCCTGTGTATTACGAACAAGATATCTCCCTGTACAGAGTTTCAATAATTATGCCATTTGTTTCTCATAAAACTAGACTCAATAAGGAATCTGTAAATATAATTTATGACTTCTAATTATGTTTTTAAAATTTATGGTAAATTTTTAAATTCAAAATAGGGGATTCAGACATCGCTCTGCCCCTGTTTCACAAAAACTTAAATATCTCATAAAATATAACTCATTTACCTATTTTGTTTCTTCCATATGAAAATAGACTCATCAAGATTTTATTCCACAACTTATTTATCATTTAATTCCATTTATTACTATTTTTAGTGATTTTTCAAATTCACGTCACTCCTGTTGTCTGATTCTAATTTGTGGCCAATTTTACCTTTCCAAGGATTTTCATGGTTTAGTTAAGACATAAAGCATACATGTTATCATATATAAACTTGATTAGCCATTCCAATAGCTAATCATTTATGAACTCTCTTCTTACTAAACCATAACCATATCATATGATCATTTACACAAAGTAAGTATAGTGCTATACATGCCACATTCATAACATACAAGCCATTTTACCAATTTAGGTCTTCGAATAGTGTGAACTAGTCTTCGACCTATCTCGATTCTCAAGCTGGCTTATCAAAACTACAATGAAAGTAAAGGAGGGAGTAAGCCTAAATGCTTAGTAAGTTCACATGCAAATAGCAAGTAACATTATCATGCAATTCAACATAAAACATCATTTGCATAAACAACACCAAGACATTCATTTTTCATTTGCATTTAATATCTTACTACGGTTTCATCATACCAAGTTCTCAACCCGAGGATTTAAGCACATACCTATCAAATTTTCTCATTCACCACACTTACCAATATGTCACCTTCGTTTTAGGCATTCTTCTCATTCACTTAAGATTCACCCATTGAACACATCAGAATATAATTCGAATACACGGATTTCATGAACGTAAGTGCCATACTCGTAGCTAGACAAACTCAATAGCCTGCGGAACTTATGTAGCCCAGCTACCATGTAACCCGCCCATAAGTGAACTCAGACTCAACTTAACGAGCTCAGGCGTTCGCATCCATAAGTGAACTCGGACTCAACTCAAAGAGCTCAGATGCCTAGTTACATCTCACGAACTCAGACTCAACTCAATGAGTTCGAAACTCAACCATCCTAGTGACATGTCACTTGTATTCTAATCTATTCCCAAAGTTCAAACGGGCTTTTTCCTCGATCTCACATCTTTGCCATCTCCCACGATGTGACAGCCCTAAAGTGACCCTAGTCGGAAAGCGGTCTCGGGACCGCTAGACCGAGTCACCAAATTATTTGAATGTGATAATTATTGCCTAAAATATGTGAATATAAATGTGTGAAAGTTTTAAGCTTCGATTTAGTTAATTGCATGTGAATTTAGTTGATAGGACTTATGTGAGAAAATTTAGAAATGTGCTAGGCAAATGCAAGTGGCCTAATAGTGCATGTAATCAAAGGGGTGGACTTGCATGTCAATTTCCCCCATTTAAGTACTAGTGGTCAGCCATGAAAAGGGATGATGGGCAAAACATGTCATGAAACATGTTGTGTTAATGGAAGAATAAAATAAGAAGCATGGGCAAAACATGTCATGAAACATGTTGTGTTAATGGAAGAATAAAATAAGAAGCATGGGCAATTAACTAATAAGAAATTGAAGGAAGAAAACAAAGAGAAAAAAATGTGTTCATCATTCTCATGCATGACCAAAAAAAAAAAGAAGAGAAAAGCTCTCATGTTGTTCTTGACCGAATAGGAGAAAGAAAAAGAAGGAAAAAGAGCTTTGAGGAAATCAGCTATGGTGGTTTGATAGACTAAGGTATGTTTGATGATGTTCCATGAGATGCATGCATGTTTTAGTAGTTAGCTTGAGTTCTAAATAGCCCATGGATCAAATCTTTACTATGTCATGGAGATGATATTCGGCCAAGGTGGATTGGTGTTGATATCATTTGCATGCTAAAAGTGAAGCTTTGTAATGGTGCATGTGATGGTGGATTGATGATTCTTGAATCTTCTTTTTAGCATTTTTTAGTGAGACATTAAGTTCTTTGTTTAACCATGACCAAAACTTGAAATGGTATGGTGTTGTGATGCAATCGGCCCCAACATAGACATATATGTTCGGCCACATGAATAAGTACATAAGTTATGTGTATATTCGGCCATAAGCTAGCAAAATGAGACTTTAATGAGTTAAATTTGTTTGAATTAAGCTCAAGAGCAAAGGGGAACTAAATCCGATAAAGGGAAGGAAAAAGTGGTCGAATAGCCGTCGAAACCGTTCGACAACATCCGAGGTAAGTTCTTGAGTAATAGAGCTTAAATTATTATTTGATTAGATCATGTTTTAAGCAAATCAAAATCGTGCTCTTTGTGTGTGGCTATTGAGCCGAAATGGCAAGAGTGATAAGTGTCTTGTGTTTGAGTTTTGCTAATGAAAATGAAATACGAATGTGTTATGATTTATTTTAAATGTGCATGGTTATTCGAATGATGTCCGGGCTAAGTCCCGAAGGCTTTGTGCTAAGTGACCATATTCGGACTAAGATCCGAAGGCATTTGTGCGAGATACTAATTCCGGGCTAAGCCCGAAGGCATTGGTACGAGTTACTAAATCCGGGTTAAGTCCCGAAGGCATTTGTGCGAGTTACTAAATCCGGGTTAAGTCCCGAAGGCATTTGTGCGAGTTACTATAACCGGGCTATGTCCCGAAGGCATTTGAACGAGTAGCTATATCCGGTTAAATTCCGAAGGTACATGATTTGGGAATGAATGATCTTGCTGTAAAAATTTCAGTTAATACGCTTGTAACATCCCAACATTGAGGTATGTTTCGTATGTGCTTTGAATTAGTTGAGCCCTTACAAATAAGTATTCGCTCAGTTGATAAATGAGCTACCGGCCTTTGGCTAAGTTGATCTTTGTGTATGAATAAAAAGGGTTGGTAATGTGAAGTAAGTATGATATTGAAAATTTGTGCATATGAAATTATCCGTTTAGCTACATAATGCTATACTTTGGTTGTGTCTAAATTCTTTGCTCAAAACTTACTAAGCATTTAATGCTTACTCCGTTTCTTTGATTCTCTGTTTTATAGATTTTGGTTCTTCAGCTATCGGACTCGGGATTTTGAAGTCGAAGTCGCCCACACTATCAAAGCCCCCTTTTGGTACAATTTTGGTTGAACTTCGAAATGGCACGTATAGGACTACCCTTTTTGTTGTGGGTCATGGACCCTTTGGATTTGTATAATTTTGGATAGCCATGCAAAAATGGCTTATATATGTTTGAGCATAATGTTATACTCATTTGGTATGGATATGCTTAACAAGGATTGGCCATGGGAATGGTTAATCACTATCATAATTTGTGCTATTTATGCTAAAAGGGCTAGTTGAATCATGGAAACTATGAAATAGGTAAAGTCTACCTTAAAGGCAGATGCTGACAGCAGCAGTGATGTAGATTTGGAAAATCACTAAAAATAGTAGGAATGGAATTAAATAGTGAATAAATTATGCAAATGAACCTTGATGAATCTAATTTCATAGGAAAGTAACGAAACGTTCATATGAACAGTATATTATGAGATGCTAAAGTTTTCGTGAGACAGGGTCAGAACGGTTTCTGGATACGCTGTTCCGACTTTGGAAATTCATTATAAATTAACCAGAGATAATTAGAAGTCGTTCCATATATGAATAGATTCTTTTTTGAGTCTAGTTTCTATAGAAACAAACGACATCAGTATTGAATCCCTGTACAGGGAGATATCCAAGTCGTAATGCGCAAAGGCAGTGTAGTCGATCCCTGTAACATGGGATACTTTGACTAATAAACTGTACTAATTGGCCTGACCAAAAATTATAGAAAAAAATTTGTAGATGCATATTTGAGCCTAGTTTCAGGGAAAAATCACGAAGCTGATTTTTGAGTTGTGAAACTTAAGATATGATTTTTAAGGTGACAATGACGCAGTTAGCCAGCTTGCCAAGAAAATTTAAAATGGATTGTGCAAAGAAGTGATTTAAGTCTGCAAACCTCTCGTGTCCGACTCCGGCGACGGACTCGGGTACGGTGTGTTACAATTTTATTGGTATCAGAGCTACGGTTTAGTCGATTCTAGGACTACCGTAATACGTTTGGGTCTAGCTATACATGCCATTTTGTGATTATTTGATAGTGTGGTGATTTCTGACGATTGAAAATGTGTTTATTTATAGTAATGGATCCCGATCCCGACCGAGTGGTAGTTGATGATCTTGAGAGTGTGGCGCCTGCTCCCGCACAAGGGACAACGCCGGTGGACTCTCAACCTATTGCTAGCAACCTGAATGATGAAGCTAGACAAGCTTTCTATAGCGTAATGAATGATTGGTTCAACCAATACATTCGAACTAATACGGCTGTTCCACAACCTCCATTCCCGACTAATGCCACCCCCGCACCTACAATACCTCCGGTAACTGACCAAATAAGGTCAAATAAGCCCCCAGTTGACAGAATCCGAAAACATGGGGCTACTGAATTTAAAGCTATGGATAGCGACGATGCCGAGCAAGCTGAATTTTGGTTGGACAACACTATCCGGGTACTCGATGAGCTATCTTGTACACCCGATGAATGCCTAAAGTGTACTATCTCCTTGCTACGCGATTTTGCCTACTATTGGTGGAGTACTCTGACTTCTGTTGTGCCCCGAGAGCAAGTAACTTGGGAGTTTTTCCAAACTGAGTTTCGGAAAAAGTATATCAGTCAGAGATTTGTTGATCAAAAACGGAAGGAATTTCTTGAGCTTAAGCAAGGTTCTATGTCAGTTACTGATTACGAGCGAAAATTTGTTAGACTTAGTAGATACGCTCGGGAATGTGTTTCGTCCGAGGCTATCATGTGTAAACGCTTCGAGGATGGGCTGAATGAAGATATAAAAATGTTCGTTGGCATTCTTGAAATACGAGAGTTCGTAGTACTTGTCGAGCGAGCTTGTAAAGCCGAAGAGCTTAGAAAAGAAAAACAAAAAGTTGATGTGGGAACTGGAGAGTTTCGTAAAAGATCCTCGGGAAAGTCTCTTCAACAGGCATCGAAGAAATTTCGAGATGATGTGGGCCGGTCTAGAGGCACTTCGGGTCTTTTTAGACGAGATCGTGATCGACCCCCTGTGGGTACACGAGGCACTTCGGTCGCTAGTGTTGGAAATGATCGTCGGGACAGAACGGAGTGCCAGTATTGTGGTAAATGGCATTCGGGGAGTTGTAGATTCCATGATCGCTCCTGTTACAAGTGCGGATCAGCTGACCACTTCATTAAGGATTGCCCGAGGTTGTCTGAACAGAATATAAATCAAAGCGAGAAACCGGGTGCTACCACTGTTCGAGGTAGACCATCTAGAAATACGGGCAATGCTAGTGGAGGTCAGAGAGGATCTAGAGATGCTACGACCAGATCCGAGGCTCGCGGTCCTGCTAGGGCTTATGCTATACGCGCACGCGAGGATGCTTCCTCGCCAGATGTTATTACCGGTACTTTTACTCTCTTTGATACTAATGTGATTGCTTTGATTGACCCTGGTTCTACGCATTCTTATATATGCGAAACCTTAGCATCCAGTAAGACTTTACCTATTGAGTCTACTGAGTTCGTAATTCGGGTGTCAAATCCCTTGGGTCGTTACGTGCTTGTCGACAAAGTGTGTAAGAAATGCCCCCTAGTAATTCGAGATTCCTATTTTCCGGCGGACTTGATGCTTTTGCCGTTTGATGAATTTGATGTTATTCTTGGTTTGGATTGGTTGACCGCACATGATGCGGTTGTGAATTGCAAAAGCAAGACTATTGATTTGAGGTGCGCAAATAACGAGATAATCCGAGTTGAGTCTACGGACTTAAGGGGGTTGCCAGCTGTAATATCAGCAATGTTGGCCCAGAAATATGTAAGAAAAGGGTGCGAAGCATACCTTGCGTATGTACTTGATGACAAATAATTTGAAAAGAAACCCGAATCTGTGCCGGTGGTTTGTGAATACCCGGATGTTTTTCCTGAAGAATTACCGGGTTTACCACATGTTCGGGAGGTAGAGTTTGGTATTGAGCTTGTACCTGGAACTACGCCAATTTCGATAGCTCCGTATCGTATGGCACCAACCAAGTTAAAAGAATTGAAAGCTCAGTTGCAAGAGTTGACGGATAGAGTTTTTGCTCGACCAAGTTTCTCACCTTGGGGTGCACCAGTATTGTTCGTGAAAAAGAAGGACGAAACCATGAGGTTGTGCATTTACTATCGTCAACTGAAGAAAGTGACGATAAAGAATAAATATCCATTACCACGTATTGATGATTTGTTTGATCAACTAAAGGGAGCCTCAGTGTTTTCAAAGATAGATTTGAGATCGGGTTATTATCAGTTGCGAATTTGAGATTCAGACGTACCCAAAACTACTTTCAGAACGAGGTACGGTCACTACGAGTTCTTAGTGATGTCGTTCGGGCTCACTAATGCCCCTCCGGTATTTATGGATTTGATGAATCGGATCTTCAGACAGTATTTGGACCGGTTCATAGTTGTGTTCATTGATGACATCTTGGTCTATTCAGGAGATGAGACCGAACATGCTGAGCACCTGAGATTAGTGTTGCAAATTTTGCGGGATAAGCAGTTATATGCTAAGTTCAGTAAGTGTGAGTTCTGGTTAAGAGAAATTAGCTTCTTGGGTCATGTGGTATCCGCATCGGGTATTCAAGTTGACCCGAGCAAAATTTCATCCATACTTAACTGGAAGCCTCCAAGAAATATTACCGAAGTTCGGAGCTTCCTGGGGCTCGCCGGTTATTACCGATGATTGTAAAAGGTTTCTCGATGATAGCCACACCAATGACGAAGCTACTTCAAAAGGATGCTAAGTTTGAATGGACAGAGAAATGTCAGAAAAGTTTCGATCAACTGAAAACTTATTTGACTGAAGCTCCAATTTTAGTGCAACCCGAATCAGGCAAAGAGTTTGTCATTTATAGTGACGCATCCCTACTTGGTTTGGGTTGCGTATTGATTCAAGAAGGTCGAGTTGTGGCCTATGCGTCGAGACAATTGAAGCCACACGAGAGAAATTATCCGACCCATGATCTCGAACTAGCTGCCATCGTATTTGCTTTGAAAATATGGCGACATTATTTGTTTGGTGAGAAGTGCCATGTATTTTCGGATCACAAAAGTCTCAAATATTTGATGACCCAGCGAGACTTGAATCTGCGACAAAGGAGTTGGCTTGAGTTGTTGAAAGATTATGAGCTTGTCATTGATTACCACCCGGGAAAGGCTAATGTGGTTGCGGATGCCTTAAGCCAGAAATCCCTGTTTGCTTTACGAGCGATGACTGTACACTTGTCTGTTCTACCCGACAATGTGTTAGTTGCTGAATTAAAAGCCAAACCATTATTGATTCATCAAATTCGTGAAGCTCAGAAAGTCGATGATGAATTGGTTGCAAAACGGGCTGAGTGTGTTCCGAACAAGGAATCAGAGTTTCAAATTGATGATGATGATTGTTTGAGGTTCAGAAGTCGTTTGTGTGTTCCAAGGAATTCAGAACTCATTCCGATGATTCTGAACGAAGCCCATTGTAGCCGAATGTCAATTCACCCGGGGAGTACGAAAATGTACAACGATTTGAAACGTCAGTTTTGGTGGCATGGTATGAAACGAGACATCTCCGACTTTGTTTCGAGATGTTTAATATGTCAACAAGTGAAAGCAGAACATCAAGTGCCTTCAGGATTACTTCAGCCGATCATGGTACCTGAATGAAAATGGGATCGAGTCACGATGGATTTCGTATCTGGGTTGCCAGTATCGGCAAGTAAGAAAGATGCGATTTGGGTTGTGTGGATAGACTGACTAAGTCGGCTCACTTTATCCCCGTATGTACGGATTTTTCATTGGATAAACTAGCTGAATTGTATGTTTCTCAGATTGTGAGATTACACGGGGTACCGATTTCTGTTGTGTCGGATAGAGATCCGAGATTCACCTCGCGATTTTGGAAGAAATTGCAAGAAGCTTTGGGTACCAAGCTGCACTTTAGCACCGCTTTTCACCCCCAAACCGATGGTCAATCCGAGCGGATAATTTAGATACTTGAGGATATGTTGAGATGTTGCATCCTCGAGTTCAGCGGTTCATGGGAACGGTATTTACCTTTGATTGAATTCGCTTACAACAACAGTTTTCAATCAAGTATTAAGATGGCACCTTACGAGGCTTTGTACGGTCGTAAATGCCGTACACCATTGCTTTGGACCGAGCTCGGTGAAAGTAAAATTTTCGGAGTTGATTTGATTAAAGATGCTGAACAAAAAGTAAAGGTAATCCGTGAAAGTCTGAAGGCAGCCACAGATCGTCAGAAATCGTATGCGGATTTGAAACGAAAAGACATTGAATATCAGGTGGGAGATAAAGTGTTTCTTAAAGTTTCGCCTTGGAAAAAGATACTCAGATTTGGCCGTAAGGGCAAGTTGAGCCCGAGATTCATTGGGCCGTACAAAATCTCTGAACGAGTTGGTCCGGTTGCGTATAGATTGATTTTGCCCCCTGAACTTGAAAAGATTCACGACGTCTTTCATGTTTCGATGCTTCGATGTTATAGATCCGATCCGTCACATGTTATTAATCCCTCAGAAGTTGAAATTCAATCTGACTTGAGTTATGAAGAAGAACCGATTCGTATCCTAGCTTGTGAAGTGAAAGAGTTACGAAACAAAAGGGTTCCGTTAGTTAAGGTGTTATGGCTCAAACACGGGATCGAGGAAGCTACTTGGGAAACCGAGAGCTCGATGAAAGAACGATACCCAAACCTATTTACCGGTAAGATTTTCGGGGACGAAAATTTCTTAAGTGGGGGAGAGTTGTGACAGCCCTAAAGTGACCCTAGTTAGAAAGCGGTCTCGGGACCGCTAGACCGAGTCACCAAATTATTTGAATGTGATAATTATTGCCTAAAATATGTGAATATAAATGTGTGAAATTTTTAAGCTTCGATTTAGTTAATTGCATGTGAATTTAGTTGATAGGACTTATGTGAGAAAATTTAGAAATGTGCTAGGCAAATGCAAGTGGCCTAATAGTGCATGTAATCAAAGGGGTGGACTTGCATGTCAATTTCCCCCCATTTAAGTACTAGTGGCCGGCCATGACAAGGGATGATGGGCAAAACATGTCATGAAACATGTTGTGTTAATGGAAGAATAAAATAAGAAGCATGGGCAATAAACTAATAAGAAATTGAAGGAAGAAAACAAAGAGAAAAAAATGTGTTCATCATTCTCATGCATGACCAAAAAAAAAAAAGAAGAGAAAAGCTCTCATGTTGTTCTTGGCCGAATAGGAGAAAGAAAAAGAAGGAAAAAGAGCTTTGAGGAAATCGACTATGGTGGTTTGATAGACTAAGGTATGTTTGATGATGTTCCATGAGATGCATGCATGTTTTAGTAATTAGCTTGAGTTCTAAATAGCCCATGGATCAAATCTTTACTATGTCATGGAGATGATATTCGGCCAAGGTGGATTGGTGTTGATATCATTTGCATGCTAAAAGTGAAGCTTTGTAATGGTGCATGTGATGGTGGATTGATGATTCTTGAATCTTCTTTTTAGCATTTTTGAGTGAGACATTAAGTTCTTTGTTTAACCATGACCAAAAATTGAAATAGTATGGTGTTGTGATGCAATCGGCCCCAACATAGACATGTATGTTCGGCCACATGAATAAGTACATAAGTTATGTGTATATTCGGCCATAAGCTAGCAAAATGAGACTTTAATGAGTTAAATTTGTTTGAATTAAGCTCAAGAGCAAAGGGGAACTAAATCCGATACAGGGAAGAAAAAGTGGTCGAATAGCCGTCGAAACCGTTCGACAACATCCGAGGTAAGTTCTTGAGTAATAGAGCTTAAATTATTATTTGATTAGATCATGTTTTAAGCAAATCAAAATCGTGCTCTTTGTGTGTGGCTATTGAGCCGAAATGGCAAGAGTGATAACTGTCTTGTGTTTGAGTTTTGCTAATGAAAATGAAATACGAATGTGTTATGATTTATTGTTAAATGTGCATGGTTATTCGAATGATGTCCGGGCTAAGTCCCGAAGGCTTTGTGCTAAGTGACCATATCCGGACTAAGATCCGAAGGCATTTGTGCGAGATACTAATTCTGGGCTAAGCCCGAAGGCATTGGTGCGAGTTTCTAAATCCGGGTTAAGCCCGAAGGCATTTGTGCGAGTTACTAAATCCGGGTTAAGTCCCGAAGGCATTTGTGCGAGTTACTATAACCGGGCTATGTCCCAAAGGCATTTGAACGAGTAGCTATATCTGGTTAAATTCCGAAGGTACGTGATTTGGGAATGAATGATCTTGCTGTAAAAATTTCAGTTAATACGCTTGTAACATCCCAACATTGAGGTATGTTTCGTATGTGCTTTGAATTAGTTTAGCCCTTACAAATAAGTATTCGCTCAGTTGATAAATGAGCTACTGGCCTTTGGCTAAGTTGATCTTTGTGTATGAATAAAAAGGGTTGGTAATGTGAAGTAAGTATGATATTGAAAATTTGTGCATATGAAATTATCCGTTTAGCTACATGAATGCTATACTTTGGTTGTGTCTAAATTCTTTGCTCAAAACTTACTAAGCATTTAATGCTTACTCCGTTTCTTTGATTCTCTGTTTTATAGATTTTGGTTCTTCAGCTATCGGACTCGGGATTTTGAAGTCAAAGTCGCCCACACTATCAAAGCCCCCTTTTGGTACAACTTTGGTTGAACTTCGAAATGGCACGTATAGGACTACCCTTTTTGTTGTGGGTCATGGACCCTTTGGATTTGTATAATTTTGGATAGCCATGCGAAAATGGCTTATATATGTTTGAGCATAATGTTATACTCATTTAGTATGGATATGCTTAACAAGGATTGGCCATGGGAATGGTTAATCACTATCATAATTTGTGCTATTTATGCTAAAAGGGCTAGTTGAATCATGGAAACTATGAAATAGGTAAAGTCTACCTTAGAGGCAGATGCTGACAGCAGCAGTGATGTAGATTTGGAAAATCACTAAAACTAGTAGGAATGGAATTAAATAGTGAATAAATTATGTAAACGAACCTTGATGAATCTATTTTCATAGGAAAGTAACAAAATGTTCATATGAACAGTATATTATGAGATGCTAAAGTTTTCGTGAGACAGGGCTAGAACGGTTTCTGGATTCCCTGTTTCGAATTTGGAAATTCATTATAAATTAACCAGAGATAATTAGAAGTCGTGCCATATATGAATAGATTCCTTTTTGAGTCTAGTTTCTATAGAAACAAACGACATCAGTATTGAAGCCCTGTACAGGGAGATATCCAAGTCGTAATGCGCAAAGGTCAGTGTAGTCGATCCCTGTAACATGGGAAACTTTGACTAATAAACTGTACTAATTGGCCCGACCAAAAATTCTAGAAAAAAATTTGTAGATGAATATATGAGTCTAGTTTCAGGGAAAAATCACGAAGCTGATTTTTGAGTTGTGAAACTTAAGATATGATTTTTAAGGTGACAGTGACGCAGTTAGCCAGCTTGCCTGGAAAATTTAAAATGGATTGTGCAAAGAAGTGATTTAAGTCTGCAAACCCCTCGTGTCCGACTCCGGCGACGGACTCGGGTACGGGGTGTTACACACGAAATATCGGAACCGGTACTTGGTAGCAATTCATATTTAACAAGTAATAAACATAATTTGCACATAGTATTTCATAATAATAATCATCATATCATATAAATGTCATTAAGTTACTTAAAATGACAATTATGTTACCACATTTACACTTGAACTTACCTCGATACAAAATATTAGCACTCGAGCTTATTCCTCGTAAACTTTGTTTTTCCCTCGATCACGACTTGAATCTCGTTTCTCTTGATTTATAATGCCAAATTAATCTTATTTAATACATACATTCATCAAAACAGCCTTTAATACGAACTTTTAAAAAATTACTATTTTGCCCCTAAACTTTTGCATAATTACACTTTTGCCCCTAGGCTCGGGAATTAAACTTCATCCTATTTTCTTATGTTTTATGACATGCTGATCATTTTTATCTTCTATGGAAACATCCAATTCACACTCTAACATGTACTTATGACTATTAGGTATTTTTACCGATTAAGCCCTCTTACTCGTTTTCACTTAAAACCGAGTAGCACAAGTTGTCTAACATAATTTAAAGCCTCATATTCTATCATAAAACACCAAAATACAAAAATTTCACCTATGGGTATTTTTCCAAATATGAACCCTAGGTTGAATTATTGCTAGCATAAGCTAAATCGAGCTACCGGGATTCCAAAAACATAAAGAACATTAAAAACAGGGCTTGGAATCACTTACTATGGAGCTTGGAAGCTTGAAACAAACCCTAGCTATGGAGAACCCTTGAAATTTTGGCCTAATGAAGAAGATGGACAAAAATTGGTTTTTAATTTTGTTTTTAATTCATTTTAATAACTAAATGACCAAAATGTCCTTAATTAAAAACTATGGTGTTTTATCTTCCTTTAGGTATTTTTGTCCAAACTAGTATAATGGTCTAATTTCTATCCAAGGACCTCCACTTTAAAACCCATTACTCACAAGTACTAAATACCTTTGTGAACTAGAACACACATTTTACAACTTTTGCAATTTAGTCCTAAAAATCAAATTGGACCCTCTATCGATAAAATTTCTAAACATAATTTTCACACAACCATGCAATCATGCCATAGACCTTAAAATGATAATAAAATAAATTTTTCTACCTCAGATTTGTGGTCACGAAACCTCTATTTCGATTAGGCCCTAATTCGGGATATTACAATGTGGGGATATAAATATCGACCCACCCATTTGATACACTCCAATGGTAGCCCGGTTGCTGTACTACCTTCATTGTAGCAAGCTGCTAATCAAATATTGGGCTTAATAGCCATCGGTGGATCCATGGTCGTCAAGCAACCATGCGATCCTCATATACTTCCTCCGTTCCATAATTCCCAACCCATATGCAACCTAAACAGAATATCATATGAATGCAGCAGGTATACATGTAACATCCATAAATCATACATTTCACACATAGGGGTATTTTAGTCATTTCTGCCCTTAGGGGCATTTTCGGTAATTTCTCTTTATTATGGGTTTATTACTTACCTTGGCCCGTTAACAAGTCCTCATTGGCTAAAGTGAACAGATACTATGCACCAAGTAGGATTCTAGAGAAGTGGAGGTGAGTCATTAAGACCGTTTAAGTACCAAGCTCTCCCTAGATCCAATCTTAGACATGCATATACCCATTGCCACACCTTAACCTTATGACCCATCCACGGTCGCTTTAATTATTTAATTTTTATGCGTGATTGAGTAGTTACCAAAAAACTGGGTCCACAACCCCTTACTAAACACTAACAGATCCATGCTTATTCATTTGGCCCCTTTAGGCCCAATCTCATTCATATGGCCCATCAGGCCCAATCACATTCATATGGCCCATCAGGCCCAATCACTTTCATATGGCCCGTCGGGCCCAATCACATTCATAGTCATGCAATCATATGATTTTTCATCACATAGTATCAAATTGCCAACTTTGCCTATTATGGACCCTACAGCCCATCGGGCCCATTTAGCCCATTCTAGCTTGGTTGGCCAATACACGCCCCAAGTTCATGGAATCACTCATAGGGCCCATGATAACCTATCGATTTCCCCCTTACGAGTGTTCGCACACTCGCAAGACTATTGTAGCCAAACTTCTAGCTTTTCGGCATTTCAGGATTTGCCGGTCTACTGTGTGTGTACAGTGTATCTACACACCTAGTACTAAAACGTGCTGCGATATCCTTAGCCACGAACCTACAAATGATGTCACTCAACGATTAATCACACACTTATCAAATACGATCACCAAAAATCAAAAACCTCACCTTTGCCTTACCTTGAACGACAAGCCTTAACAGCCCTTCCTTGATCACTAATCACGAGTATTTCTTAAATCTGCATCAATCTTAATCATTAAGAACCAAACAAAAAGTGACTCACAATCATCTTAATTCACTCTTAAATCATCCATGACCATTTGGCCAACCTTAACTAATAAAAGAGGAATACTTACCCAAGACCCCAAAATGCCTAAGGAGCAATTCGGCAGAGATTTGAAATCTGAGATTCGATACTAATCCCTAACCAAACCGATTTAGAAAGAGTGAGGGAGAGAAGAAATCGGTACTAGGAAGATCAATTAAAAGAAAGTAAAGCACTTACACAAGATTTGATCTGCCAACATTGGAGAAAAAGTGATGGCACAACAGGATTTTGGCCAAAAAATATTCGGCTTTAGAGAAAGTAACTAGGAGTGAGAAAGAAAAAAGTTTGATGAGAAAGGAAGGGAAGAAATTGGTGCAAACTAAAAAAGAAAGAATAAGGGATTTTGGCTTTTAGATATTTGAAGAGAAAAGTGTTTTCGGTAAAAAGAAAGGAAGAATTTAGCATTAGCCTTGAATTCCCAAAATCGGCACCTATATCTACTATAGCCAAATTTACCTATCCCCAAATTCCCAATTCGGCTCCATTTCTCTACCCCCTCATCTCCTAACTTTTCTCCATGATAACTCCTTAATCCCTTCCTTAAATTTCTCCTCTAATCACTCCCTTCAGAGTTCACATCCAGTGCCACTACTAGCCATTTATTGAGCAGAAATAAATCCTTCTTTTGAGCAAGGAGAGATTTGAAACCCAAACCTCTTTGCCATGCATGTGACGCCACCTCTAAGCCCCACATGTGACACTACTTGCCACTCCAACACAAGGCTCCTTCTGTCCAATTTCTCCTTCATTTATTTAAAAACCAAACTACTTGCCACCAAGGTTCTTTTAATCATTAAACTATAATTTCCTTCACCCCAAAGTTCGAACTCATAACTTAACCAAGGCCTATTATCACATAAATAACACTTGACTAGGAATATTAAGCACACCTTTTATCAAAACCGATAAAAAAGAAAGTTTGGGATTTTTGGGGCGTTACATTCGCTCTTTTTATTTTATTTTATTTTATTTTATTAGCACGGGCACATACATCTTTATGAAAACTTCCTCAAATGTGGATTACCAATACAACTTTAGTTAAGACAGGGGCACAAAATTAGGATAACTTTAAAAGATGGTAATGTGGCTTATAATGTAGGTTCATTGCAATAAACAAGCTTTTAAGCTCAAAATTTCAGTTTCAAGGGTCAAATATCATAGGGTTGGCTTGAAAAGGCTTAAACGATCCAAAGAAATAGTGCCTATATCATTTTAGATTTTTATGTCCCCTAAGATTTCGCCTGAAGAAAGTTACTAAGTCAATTCTAAAGATATAAACCTTCGTGCATGTCTAATCTCAAAAGAAACTAAGTTTTCATGGCAAACATTACTAAGGTTAAGATCATACAAGCATTCCATTCTTCATGATAACATACTTTCACTCAGATAAAATCATCATTCATAATTGCATACAAACTATTTTGTTAAAAAAAATATCTCTAAACATTCATTTATTAAAACATACTTATGAAAGAAATGATTGAAACATACTTAAAAAAAATTAAAGTTTGAGTAACTTTGAGCAATTTATTTGCCTTACCTCCCTTTAAAAAGAAGCAATGTCCTCATTGCAAGAACAAAGTAATGAATGAAAACTGAACACCGGGTAGGGTTGTAAAGAAAGAGAGGTGAGTCATTAAGACTACTTAAATACCAAGTTTTTCCTAATAACCCAATCCTAGACATGTTCATTCCCATTACCACATCACTTAGTCTTTTTCTTTCTAAAGAAGTGTTAAGTTTATTCATGCTTGCTATATTTTATTCTATAGAAATTAAATCCTAATTACGAACGAAACAAATTCCTAAGGGCCTAGAAATAAATAAATAATAAGAAAAAGAGTCCTCCCTTTAATTTTCTTGACTCATTCCCCTTGTCTTTTTCAGCTCCATCTCCGCTTTCATCGTTAGTATCTTCCGTCCATGTCTTAAAGATAGCATCTGAGAACTCAGGAACAAAAGTGTTAGAGATATTCTTAAAAGAATTTTGAATTGAGTCATCTCTAATTTTTGCATAGTTCCAGTAAGTTTGTTGTTGATTTTGTGTGAACTTGCACATATCCATCAAAATTTACAACTCCGATTTCCTTGAAGTACTTGCAGAAGTCGGCATAGGAGTTGCAAATTCAAGTTCAACACTTAGCTTGACTAGTTCTTCTTCTGGCTCAACCCTTGGTTCAGGGTTTTCAGATCCTTCAACTAGTTTAGGACTGTTTGGTTCCTTATCAGATTCTTCCTCTTCAGTGTCTGTAACTGAGTTAGCTTCAGTCTCAGTTTCATCTGTTGACTCCTTGGTATGTGGCTCAGTTGGCTCTTCTTGCTCACCTTGATTCAGCTCATGCACCCTCTCTACTAACCTGTCAAGATCATAAGTTAAAATGCACCATTTACCATATCCCCCCTTCAAATTTTCTTGTGTTTTAACACAGACCCTTAAGCAAAGTGAAGTGATTAATGATGGGAAATAAGCACTTCCTACCTTCTTTTTTGCACAATCATGAATCTCTTTGAGGATAATTTTCCCAACATTAATGGACTTTTCTATCAAGATTGCATATAACAAGAGCATTCATTCCATCAAGATGGTGGAACTATGTGAGATAGGCATAAAACTGTAGCGAACAAAATAAAACCACAGCTTTGCTACTGGTTTTAGGTATTCCCTACGACAAGAATGGCTCCCATACTTTCTTATAATCCATTGGGATCCCGGATTTGTCACAACATCAAGCACTTGTTGAAGAAAACCCTAATTGATATTGTTCATCATAGGGTATTACTCATCTTCTTCAACATCAGGTAAGTTAAACAAATCATTGATGGACTTAGAAGTACTAGGTACTTTTTCTTTCGAACGATGACCTCAGTAGCATCTTGTGTCGTCAAACTTGCATAGAATTCTTTGCCTGATTTTAACAAATTTTTGAGGTGGAATGTGATGCGTCTGGAATAGGCATAGGTGCGATTATAATGTAATATGGGCAACCGGTGGCTTATTTCAGTGAGAAACTGAATAGAGCTACGCTCAACTATCCTACCTATGACAAGGAAATGTACGCGTTGATACATGCATTAGAAACATGGCAGCATTATCATTGGTCTAAATAATTCATTATACATACGGATCATGAGGCTTTGAAGCATTTGAGAGGACAAACCAAGTTAAACAAATGTCATGCAAAATGGGTCGAGTTCTTAGAATCCTTTCCATATGTCATCAAATACAAAAAAGGTAAGGAAAATATCGTTACAGATGCTCTTTCTCGAAGGTATGCTCTTTTAAATTGTTTAGATGTTAAATTACTTGGTTTTGTTTATTAAAAGAATTATATGCTGACGATTCTAATTTTGGAGAGATTTATAAGTTGTGTGTGCAAGGTGCGTATGACAGGTACTATCGGCAAGATGGATTCCTATTTCGGGAAAATAAATTGTGCATACCCTAAGGAGCAACGAGAAATGTGTTGGTTCATGAAGCACATAGTAGAGGTTGAATGGGACATTTCGGCATAACTAAAACTTTAGCCATTCTTCAAGAACATTTCTATTGCCCGAAAATGAAATGAGATGTGGCTAAAGTATGTAGTCGATGTATTGCTTGCAAGAAGGCGAAATAAAAAATTCTACCACATGGGTTTTATAAACCATTACCAATTCTGGAAGTACCATGGATGGATATTTTGATGGATTTTATTTTAGGCCTTCCTAGAACAAAGAATGGAAAAGATTCTATTTTCGTTGTAGTTGATAGATTTTCTAAAATGGCACATTTTATTTCATGTAACAAAACTGACGATGCTCTCAATGTTGCTAACTTGTTTTTTAGGGAGATCATCATTTACATGAAGTTTCAAGGACAATCGTTTCGGATTGAGACACTAAGTTTTTAAGTCATTTTTGAAGGACCTTATGGGGAAAACTTGGAACTAAGTTGCTGTTTTCAACAACTAGTCATCCACAAACCGACGACCAAACAAAGGTCACTAATCGAGTTTTATCAACACTACTTCGAGCAATTATAACAAAGAATTTGAAGACTTGGGAGGAATGTCTACCCCACATTGAGTTTGCATACAATCGATCGGTACATTCAGCTGCTAAGTATTCACCATTTGAGGTAGTGTATGGATTTAATCCCTTAACTCCATTGGATTTGTTACCTTTACTTTCTGATAAGTCGGTGCATGTAGATGGAAAGAAAAAGGCGGATTTTGTTAAACAATTGCATCAACGAGTTAAAGATAATATCGAGTGAAGAACGGAGCAATATGTTCGTCAATTTAACAAGGGTCATAAATGAGTGATATTTGTACCTGGTGATTGGGTTTGGATTCACATGCATAAAGAGAGATTTCCTGTTCAACGACGATCCAAGATTTTGCCATGAGGAGGTGGAACTTTTCAAGTATTGGAAGGAATTAATGATAACGCATATAAATTAGATCTACCTGGTGAGTATGGGGTTAGTGCGACTTTTAATGTTGCTAATTTATCCCTTTTCGATGTAGGTGACGATTTGGGGACAAATCACCTCGAAGAGGGGGAATGATGCGACCATAGCTTGGGAAATTACTATCGAATCCATTGAGCTGCCACGAGGACCTATAACTTGATCACGAGCTAAGAAATTTCAAGAAGCATTAGTAAGCTATGTGGATCGAGCTTGGGGAGAGCATGAAGCCGAATCCAATAGCCATGCATGGAACAGCTCAATTGGTGTCACTTGCAATTTATTGCAAGTTGAACTTGAATTTTAATAAACTCATCTAATTTTAATACATGAGTTGCTGAGATTTATTCAACTCATCTTAGTTTATTTTAATTACTAGATTTTTTGTTGAACTTCATTTAATAAGTGTTGCTCTTAATTATTCTAGTTACTAGGATTCTTTATTGATGCATGGTTTAAGTTTAATTAATTATGCTTCTATTAATTTAACTAGTTGCTGGAATAATTGTTGCATAGGTTTTAGTCTATTTATCTAAGTTAAGTTTTAATGATTGCATGTTCAATAAGTGCTTAAATGTGTTTAATAAGTTCAATTTAATGTGTTTAAATGAAGGTAACTCTTCAGCTCATAACTGTTACAATTCAAGGTTGTTACACATTCAATAAAGTGGCTTTTCAAGTCATTTTTTGTTACAAGCAAGGGGGCTGTTACAAATGAGGTTTTATACATCATTTAAGAAGCTTTAAGGAGCATTATACCATCCTTTTATTTCAACAGCAACCTCTTTATCTACCAGCCGTTTTTGCTACTTCATGAAATTAACTCAAAGCATTCAAAATGCCTTTAAGGAGTTGGTGTCTATTCGGCTACCGAAAGGACACTTCAAGAGTCATTTTTCAAGCATTTACAGTCATTCATTTAGCTGAATTGAAGAGAATTCAAGAGTGGAGTTATTTGATTCAAGAATGTCAAAAGACTTGAACTTTAATTCAGTTTTTAATTAGCACATTAAGATGAATTTTTGTGACTATTCGTCTAGCCTATTCTAGCACTATAAATAGGAGAAATCAACCTTTGTAAAAGGACTTTTTTTTAATGAATTTGATAATATCTTATTACTTTGTGAGTGTTCAACTCCCATTGTTCTCCAAAGACTGAGTTGGCTTATCAAGCAACCCTTGTGGCATCAATTCTATTTAGTTTTTGAACTTATCACTTGTATCCAAGTGTGGCGTTCACCATACCGAGGTTCCTATCTTTGTAGATAGCGGGTTGAGGTTTACTATCAAACAATCCTTACCATTTTTTCCATCACCCTTTTCAGCTTAATTGCTTTCTAAGTTTTGGGTTAACATGAATCTATTGTGTTGGTTCACTCTTAAGCTTTAGCCTACCATCTATCATTGTTTATTTAACCTTTTTGCAACCTTTCCTTTTAACTTATCTTTCAACTATCTTAAGCCTATTTTTTTCAAATTGTCTATCTTACCCAATTTAAATGATTGGGCAACAACACGACTCGTGACATCCATATACGAGTTCGTATCACATACACATAACATGCTATCTATGCACAACCATTTCAATTACTTAATTCTATATTCAAAAACATATCAAATCAATATGCCACAATCATCAATATCACATAACTACTGAATGCATTTACTCACCAAATTATCATTTATATCATGTATCAAAATATACTATTCCTCAAACATTAATAACTAACCAAATGAGTAACCATTTAATCATATCAACAACCATGGCAAACAATTTCAAAACACTATACATCACATATAACACTTATGCAACACAAAATTTAAGCCAACTTAAATGGCCAAATACGTACCAACATTTACAAGCCAAAAGCAAGCCAAATCTCATGACTATATTAAACTTTAAAACATATCATCAACTCACTAGCCTATACATGCCATAAAACTAAGCCACAAGGTGTAAAATACCGAAAGTCAATAGCCGGATAGTATGATGCAATCTCTGTTGACTCCCAACTCCAGCGAACGTTCGAGACACTATAAAACATAGAAAAATAACACAAAGTAAGCTTCACAGCTTAGTAAGTTCGTATGTGAGCCTAAAATGATCATAATATTCATATGGCAATTCGAAATAGATAAATCATTAACATTTAAAGCATCAATTAATGAGCTATCATCAAATTGTTCATGTCCTCATTCGCAAGTTCTCAACTTCATATAACTCAATACTTGAGTAGTTTTTGGTACATACCTGTTGTGATACCTTTCTATTTATCACCCATACTCTTATCAAACCTTTCTGGTTTATTATTACTTATGATACAAAATCATCAATTTTTCGATGCCATAGTAGAACTGTGGTCTTACACATACATTGCCAAGGCCCTATCGTGGTCTTTCTTTCACGTGCTATAACCCAGTTATGGTCTTATTGGTCGATTACTGTATGTATATTTAGTTAACACAACTATAATTCATATCTCACATAACATTAAATACATACTTTATTATAGTCAAATAAACAAATTTTGACATGAAACATACTTATTCACAATTCTCTCTCTTATTTAATATCCATAATACAATATGAACTCACCAATTTACTTTCATTCAATTCTCACATAGGTTTTGTACGTACCTATATTACTTGTTCTGACCGTACTTTAATTATCATCTTGACTATGCCCATTGAATCATTCGATATTTCGCATGCTAAGTGCCATTCTCAATATCTCACACACCAAGTGTCATTCTCAATATTTCACACACTAAGTGCCATATTTGATGTCTCGCACACTAAGTGCTGTACATAGTCGAAGCTATCTCAAATCGCACACTTAGTGCCAATTTTAGCCGAAGCTATACCGAATCTGCACACTAAGTACCATATTTAGCCAATATATCATCAAACATAAAAATAGTCACGTATATACAATTTATACGATGTCATACCATTAAAAGCATAAATATAACAATGCTTATTGCATACGAATCTACCTCGATTGTCAAACACTCGATATTGACTCATACGAGGCTTAACTTGATCTAATCAATCAAATTTAGCTATTTTAATTCGTATTCTATTCATTTTAATCCAATTTCATATTTGGTAAAATTACTATTTTACCCCTACACTTTTAACCTTTTTACAAATTAGTCCCTAAACTCGTAAAATGAAAATTTAATCAATTTCATCATAGCCCAAGCTAGTCGAATTTCATAGATGCTCATAACAGCTCATATCATTCATTTATTCACACTTTTACTGCACAATTTATCATATTTCACAATTTAGTCCAAAATTGACATTTTTATCAAAAATCACTTTATAAAATATGAAAATCTAACTTCAAGTATTCATATTTTACTATTAAACATCAAAAAGAATGAATATTCATCAATGGCATCTCACAAAATCTATAACAGTTTCGAAAATAGAGATACGGGCAAGCTAGATTAAACTGCAACGATCTCAAAAACGTAAAAATTATTAAAAACGGATCAAAATCCATACCTAAATGAGTAAAAAAATGTTGGTCGAACCTAGCTCATCCATGGCTGCCATTCTCTTCAAATTTCAGTGGAAAGGAAGATAAAAATGAGGATTTTTGGCTTTTGTTTTAATAAAATAACCTTTATTAACTATTTACTAAATTAACCTTTAAAAACATTAGTAATTAAACCAATTGCCACTCCACTATCATCCACTATCTCATAAATGGGCTATTTGCCACATAAGGACCTCTATATTTAATTTCTATAGCTATTTGACACCTTTAGCTTATAGAACGCAACTTTTACACATTACGCGATTTAGTCCTTTTTACTGAATTAAGCCTTTAAACGGTAAAATTTCTTTATGAAATTTTCACACAATAATTCTATTATGCTATAAACCATAATAAAATAATAAAATAAATATTTTGACTTCAGATTGTGGTCCCAAAACCACAATTCTAATTAACCCTAAAAACGGGTTGTTACAACTCTTCCCCCTTAGGGATTTTCGTCCTTGAAAATCTTATCAAAAAATAGATTAGTGATTTGCTTTCACTAGCCTCATGAATTTCTCACATAGTCTCAGATTTCTCAACTTTTCAATCTCACGAGCTAAAACTTTGATCTCTTCTTTGCTATATGTCATAACAAGCTGAGTTTTTACTTCCGAAAAAGATCTATAAGTATCTTTTATGTATCATCACATCATATATACAAGGAACACATTATGGATTTTCTCAAATTCTAACGGTAATCTCATACAGCCCGATAAATCACGAACTCAAATTCTCTTTATAGATAAATCAAGAAATTCTATTTCCACTGCAATACTTTTCACAAATATTTAGTTTTATAACTAAAATTCAATGCAATTCAATGCTTTTATGTATCAAATTCGCATTTGTTTTCTATTAATCTAAAACTGCTTTTAGACTGTTGCGAATTCTTTCACTTTCTCTTCAGTCTTTCTAATCACATCGACCTCGTAATTCCTTTAATCATAATTCGATCCAATACATCGAAGTTCAGTAATTGCAACCATACCATACTCATACAATGCTATCTTAATATTCATCTCTTAACTATTATTATATGCAAACTTAACCAACAATAAATGTCTTTATCAGTTGTTGTCAAATTTTAAAACACAATAAAGAAACATTACCTTGTGAATCTGAATCTCTCCTTTAGATTAGCCATCTGTTGAAGAATGTAATGCGATGCTAAATTGAAGCCATTTATTTAAAGCTTACTGTAGTTTTCTATCAAATTACAATATAGAATTTAGGTCTCTGCCTGAAATAATGGAGTCTAGCATGCTGATCTGAGAATACCTGATATGTATAACTCAGTTAATCTATCAAAAAAGAAATTTGTATGTAAGAAGATAAAATTTGCAGACTTCTTCAAATAGTCAACAATAACTCAGATAACATTTGTCTTTTACAAGATTCATCGAAATTCTATTTCATTACCATTCGGATAGCAACACATGTTGTAACAGTCTTGAAAACACTTGATAATCAGCTTTAACCATCGGACTTTTGGATACAGAGTTAGAAGTATTACTTTTCATACTCATTCACCAATATAATTGTCTCAGATTATTGTACATCTTAGTACTCCCCGAACGAATAGATAATTACCACTATGCTAGATGTCACAATTGTTGTAAAATCTCTGGATTTCTCGGTACACGAATTCCATCTCAACACAATGAACAATTGTTGGTTCCAATCTAAAATTTCGAATCAGAAATCAATTTACGTTGTACCTTTTTTAACTTGTAATTCACTGACACACTTTTTAGCCTCACAAATTTGCTGATTAAACATCAATTTAGCTTTTAGCTCAGCCAATAACTACTCATCATCTGATAAGATTAATCACATGTTTATCAATCGTAAAACACACGAAGATTTCTGACTCAGAACATCCAAAACTATAATCGTTTGCCTAGGGTGATAATCAGTCACTGACTCACAATCTTTCAACAGTTCAAGCCATCTTTACTATCTCAAATTCAGATCTTTCAGAAGCATCAAATGTTTTAAACTCTTGCATTCTTCAAAAGGTTACATTACTCACCAAACAATTAATGTCGCTAACTATTCAACACAACTACAATGTCAACCATCTCTAATTCTCATGTTGAATAACTCTTTACCCAATGCAAGCTAAACCAGAATTGATACTTCAGTTAACAATGTCTTCAACTATTTACCACTTTATTACTAAATATCATATCATGCAGACTTCACAAGTGCGATTTAAAAGAACATTTCTCAATAAAACCGTTCTGATGGATATAATTCCGTATCGTGTCTTGTAGAATATGAATCTTCCATTTAGAATATTCATCAATTTACCCATGAACGTTCAAAGTTTATTTCCATTCTGTGGATAGATTCAGATACAAGCAACTCGATTAATCCTTCAAGCAATTAATTCAATGAAACTAGACAACTGAATCGATCTCAACTATCAAACAATAACTTTTCAATTATTTATCAACGAAGCTTTGAACCATACTGAAGCCACAACCATCAGATAGATTAAAATCATAGTACCATAACAAGGCCGACATCTCAACCATATATATATAATGTCCTAGTTATCAATAATGCATTTTGAACACAAGAGAAGATCAAATATGATTTTCAATAGCAACCAGTGTAGAAACACAACCTCTATAAATCTGATAAATACACCACTATACTCCCAAAATCAAACCAGAAATTTTAAATCATATTAGATATAGCCATATTCATCAAAAGAATATCTCTTGTAGATAATCACATAGAATCATAATAATCCGAGGTAGCAAAATCTTAAATTGTTGAGCTATACAGAATTTCTGGAAATTACAACCTATATAGAATGATAAAGATCCCGATGATATTCTGGAAAATTTCCAGAAGGAAGAACAACACTTATACAAACTGAAATCAATGGTGATAGAAGCAATATAATATTCATGTAAATTCAATAGAATAATAACCAGTAGAGATAGAATACTAGCAATCATATAGATTTTACTATTAATTTTTCTATCAACACAATAGAATAGAATACCAGAGAAAAATAGAGCAATGTCGGTCATAAACCATATAGACCATAATGCTTTCTTCTAACAATATGTTCAACTAACGTTCTAATTCGATAAAAATTTCATCTGAAAGTATACAGCTACATATATCTTTGAGAATAGATGAACACATATAGTACCCAGAAGAGATCATCATAAACGATTCTACTATAATCGTTGTATTCTGCTATCTTTACAATTCAAACATTATTCTACTGTCTACCTCTGACATTATTGATTTCACATTATCTCATCACTAGCAAAAATCAATTCATAAGAACTTCCAGTTAATAAGTTCTTTAGACATCATACCTGAATACTTTCATCTCATCGAATTCAACTTCTTCTTATAGTGACTTTGCATATTACAAATTGTCTTCAACACGATCCAATATCTTTTCTGTTACTGTCTTCACTTGTGGACTCATTTTCTTATCTGATCACAGTATTAATTCTTCAATCACAAAACTCTGTAATTCCACACTTGTAAGCTTATTTAATCTATATAATACGGAGTTCATTACAATACTTTACCAGTGAGAGGGTGAAGGTTGTAAAGCCTAAAATTTAACTCTCATACAAACATGCACATCACAAATACTAGTATGAATGGCTAGTTCATTACTAATTCCACGTTCTCAAAATACTTAACAATCATTTACTTATGATCACTTTTGTACTTAACACATTGCTCATACGCTAAATAAATCATTAATTCACAATCAAAATATTCACATAGCAATCATAGAACAAATATCCCAACTCATATACTCATATAATTATAACATTTATCAATAGCAGAATATCATGCAGTCTGATTCATACCTATATGAGTTTCAACTCATCACCAGCACATTTTCACTCAAACGTTTGAGTATAACATTCAGTACTATCAGAATTAGCTCGATTGGAAAGCTTATCTTTCTAATTAAAATAATTCTCGTCAGAATCGGGACATATCACACTATCACAGGCTAAATATGGCATGTATAGCTAGACTCTCACATGCTATGTTAGTCATAGAATTGACTAAATCGTAGCTCTGATACCAATTAAATGTAGCACCCCTAACCTATATTCATCGTCGGAATAGGGTTATAAGGAATTACCGATTAATACACATCGTTCACAAACATAACATATACATTTATTTATTCATACTCAAAATCCATTCAAAACATTCACAATGTCCCTTGAAAGGCTCTTTGAGACCTTAAAACATGCTTAGAAGTGGTTTGGGACTAAACTAATAACATTCACAAAATTTGGGAAACTTAAAAAAATTTCAAACATTTAAGGGTCACACGCTCATGTGAATAGATCGTGTGCCTCACACGGCCACCAGAAAAGCCCGTGTCACAGGTTGTGTGAAAATAGGGCATACTTACTTACTTACACCACACGACCGAGGACACGCCTGTGTGCCAGGCCGTGTAAAATCTAGAAGGGTTATGACTTGGCCACACAGCCAGCCACACGCCCGTGTACCAGCTCGTGTACCATACACGACTAGTAGACACGCCCGTGTGTCTAGGCCGTGTCAAACCTGTAGGGTATACTGACTTAAATTTGAAGGGTACCCTAGGAGACACACGACCGTGTAGCATGACCGTGTGTCGTACACGGCTGAGACACACGCCCATGTCTCTACTTGTGTCGACAAAAATAGACCATTTATAAAGCCAATTTGCCAGCCTTCTCTCATGCACACATAGCAGCCAATTTGGTACCATTTCCATACACATTTTTGCAACCAAAACATGCTATTTCATACACATAACATGCTATCTATCCACAACCATTTCAATTACTCAATTCTATATTCAAAAGCATATCAAATCAATATGTCACAATCATCAATCTCACATAACTACTAAATGCATTTACTCACCAAACTATCATCTATATCATGTATCATAATATACTATTCCTCAAACATTAATAACTAACCAAATGAGCAACCATTTAATCATATTAAAAACCATGGCAAAAAATGTCAAAACACAAGACATTATATACATCACATATAACACTTATCCAACACATAATTTAAGCCAACTTAAATGGCCAAATACATACCAACAATTACAGGCCAAAAGCAAGCCAAATCTCATGCCTATATTAAACTTTAAAGCATATCATCAACTCACTAGCCTATACATGCCATAAAACCAAGCCACAAGGTGTAAAATACCGAAAGTCGATAGCTAGATAGTGTGATGCGATCTCCGTTGACTCGCAAATCGAGCGAACGACCGGGACATTATAAAACATAGAAAAATAACACAAAGTAAGCTTCAAAGCTTGGTAAGTTCGTATGTGAGCCTAGAATGAACACAATATTCATATGGCAATTCGAAATAGATAAATCATTAACATTTAAAGCATCAATTCATGAGCTAACATCAAATTGTTCATGTCCTCATTCACAAGTTCTCAACTTCTTATAACTCGATACTTGAGTAGTTTTTTGTACATACCTATACTGATACCTTTCTATTTATCACTCATACTCTTATCAAACCACTCTGGTTTATTGTTACTTATGATACAATTTCATCGATTTTCCGAAGCCATAGCCCAATTGTGGTCTTACACATACATTACCAAGGCCTTATCGTGGTTTTTCTTTCATGTGCCATAACCCGGTTATTGTCTTATTGGTCGATTACCATATGTATATTTAGATAACACAACTATAATTCATATCTCACATAACATTCAATACATACTTCATTATAGTCAAATAAAAACATTTTGACATGAAACATACTTATACACAATTCTCTCTCTTATTTAATATACATAATACATTATGAACCCACCAATTACTTTCATTCAGTTCTCACATAGGTTCTATATGTACCTGTATTACTTATTCCGATCGTACTTTAATTCTCATCTTGACTATGCCTGTTGAATCATTCGATATTTCGCGCACTAAGTGTCATTCTTAATATCTCGCACACTAAGTGCCATTCTCAATATTTCGCACACTAAGTTCCATATTTGATGTCCCGCGCACTAAGTGTTGTACATAGCCGAAGCTATCTCAAATCGTACACTAGATGCCAAATTTGGCCGAACCTATACCGAATCCGCACACTAAGTGCCATATTTAGCCGATATATCATCAAACATAACAATAGTCACGTATATACAATTTATACAATATCAAAGCATTAAAAGCATAAATATAACAATGCTTATTTCATATGAACATACCTCGATCGTCAAAACATCGAAATGGATCGACGAATCTGAAACTTTATTTTTTTCTCAATATAGACTCGTACGAGGCTTAACTTGATCTAATCAATCAAATTAAGCTATTTCAATTCATATTCTATTCATTTTAATCCAATTTCATATTTTGGTAAAATCATTATTTTACCCTTAAAATTTTTGACCTTTTTACAAATTAGTCTCTAAACTTGTAAAATGCAAATTTCATCAATTTCATCATTTCCCAAGCTTGTCGAATTTCATACATGCTCATAACAGCTCATATCTTTCATTTATTCACACTTTTATCACACAATTTATCATATTTCACAATTTAGTCCAAAATTGACATTTTTATCAAAAATCACTTTATAAAATATGAAAATCTAACATCAAATATTCATATTTCACTATTAAACATCAAAAAGCATGGATATTCATCAATGGCATCTCACAAAATCTATAATAGTTTCAAAAATAGAGATACGGGCTAGCTATATAAAATTGGAACGATCTAAAAAACATAGAAATTATTAAAAACAGATCAAGATTCATACCTAAATGTAACACCCCAAACCCGACCTAGACGTTATGGCTGAATCTGTGATGCCACATTAGAGTGTTTTTTTAAAACAGTAATTGATGAAATATCCGTACTTTATAAACACTTCTTTGGGTTCTTAACAAAAGGTTAAAATGACTAATTCCTTGTTAAAACTCAAGTTATTTATGCAAAATATTAATTGTACTGGTTTCTCAAATTCTAAAATAGGGTTTGTTGTAGAAACTTTTAAAACGTATGGCGTTAAGTGTGACAATTTCAGAAAAACATTGGTTTGTGCTTTCTTAAAAATATGAGTCCTATTACTAACAGGTAAATATTAAAGTAATTAAATCCCCAAATTAAAATAAACTTTAAAAGGCCTTATTACATAACGGAAACCCAATATCAAATAAAATCTAAATTATAGTACATTAAATAGATTAACTACGTTGAGTGGCCACCTTCGAGTCTTCCGTTGCCTCGATCCGCCTAAGCCTGGGGGTTTCCTGCATAGACAACAAATGGGTGAGTTTACAAAAACTCAGTGTGTGAAATCCCAAAATAGCAGACAATCAGAGTAAAATCTGGGCCTAAGCCCTTTTAGTTTCAGTTGGGGGCCTCAGCCCCTTTTTCAGTAACAGTGACAGTTTGGGCCTGAGCCATTTTTAGTACTGTATGAAAACAAAGAATCCTACCCAATCCATCCGCTACACACCATCTCCGTACCAGCCCTACACACTATGTGGGGATAAAATTGACCCACCCAACCCTATACACCAAGTCATACCGATTCCGGTACTTAAACAGTATTTGCAGCAGAGCTGCCAGTAATAGCTTATAACCTTTTAGTACACTTCCTCCAAAATCATATATCCCACCCCATGTAATGCAACATAATATCATACGTGTATGCAGAAATGTCATGCTCAAAAATAGTTATATATAATACAGAGGTATTTCAGTCAATTTACCTCACAGGGGTATATTGGTAATTTCATCAGTATAGGGTCTAAGTATACTTACTGACCCATCAGTAGGTCTACAGTCATCTTAGGTGACCTGTGCAACCTTAATAGTCAAACAGTGATAATGGGCCTTCAGCCCATATTGCGGCCTATTTGGGCCCACACTCTCGTATGGCCCACGTAGCCCAAAAATGGCTTCAGCTGTGTAGTTCACCCAACTTGGCCAACAATTTACTATATTTTGTGCAATTTCTCGGTGTGGGTCCCCCAAGCCCATTGGCCCCACACGGCCCAGTTCGACCCAGAATGGCCTAATTTTGTTTTGGCCCATGAAATCGCTCATGGCCATTTCGTCGACATCACGGCCTTGTTTTTCAGCTTTTTGGCTTTTTGTTGATCTATGCTACAGGTAGTACGGTTACACACCTATTGATGAGAGGGCGCCGATCTCCACGTACTCCAACCTAAATCCAAACAATGAAATAATGTCAGTCCTTAATCACTCGGGTTAACCACCCTCTTATGAACTCTCAATCCCCCAATAAAACATATTGCTTACCTTGATTAAGCAAATAGGGTTCAATCCTCCCTTAACCAGTAATCACCCATTTCTTGGCAAAGATCTACATTAAAGCCTAATTTTGTTAAATATAACTCTAAATATAAACCACTTGTACCAAGTGTACCTCTTACCAAAAAGTAGAACAAGGATGGAGGATAGCAGTTTCGGCCTACCATAGCACAACCTACAATCGAGGCACGTGAAGCCGCGAACACAATCCTGACAGTAACCGATAAAGAAAAGAAGAGATTAGAGAGGAAGACTATTATACCACAGAAAAAGAAAGGGAGACAGCACAATCGCAAATCCACACATAGATGAAAGTAATAGTGAGGCTTGGCTATGGCCAAGAATTCGGCAATCCGAAAAGAAACCCAATTACCTTAATCAATTTGGGGAGAGATTCAACTAGCAAGGTAGGGAACCCTTGAAGGAAGCCAAACCAGAAAAGAAGGAGGAGGAACAAGGATATACGACACTAGCACACAAGGAGGTGTTGTCAGCTTAGAGCCAAGTGAGAGTGTAACACCCCTTACCCGTATCCGATGCTGGGACGGGGTTCGAGGCGTTACTAAACTTGAACGTACACCATTTCATAAAACCGGGCCATAAAATTTCATTTAAATTAAAAAAATTCAATCACATGCATAATATCCCTTACACAAGCTACTGAGGCTCTAAACATGCATTAAAGGCAGGTTGAGACTAAACCGAGAACTTTGGAAAGTGTTGGGAAAACTTAGAAAAATTTTCATGAAACAAGGTCACACGCCTATGTGGACACAGGGGCACGCCCGTGTCCTTAGGCCATGTAACTCTCTATTTATGACGTCAACAAAAAAAATTGAACCATACGACCAGGCCACACGCCCGTGTGCTAGGCCGTGTCCTCCACACGGCTGAAATACATGGTCGTGTCTCTGCCCATGTGGCTAGCACTTAGGTTATTTTCCAAGCCTTTTTGTTGCCTTAATCTTTCACAAACTTAACCACTTTAAAGACACATATCATAGCATCATTTTGATGATTTAGCATGCCTCACTAAGGCACGTTTTTAATAATCAACATAACATATTACCCAATAATTAATCTCTACTTGTTCAACAAATGTCCATGTTCAATCATTATCAGCTTAATGCCAATTGACACGTTTATTTCATAGTAATGACCACCCTGAATGGTCCAAAGGCATTCTCATGCACATATGTTATACTATTCATTCATAATAAAAAAGTATAATCACATTGTGAGGCATTAACAAATAGTAAAGATAATTAGGCTTATAAGCCAAAACAGTATAAGCCATATCCCATGGCTATATACAATGAATCAACATGAGCCAATACATTTGGCTACTCGTGATAACATCGAACATGAAACTAAGTCTTTATACATGCCACTCACTTGTAAAAGCTTAACATATATATAAGTCGACACTTCCAAAATGATGACTTGATAGTGTGATGCTACCTCCGACGATCTCCAACCCCGAGCTAACCTGACAACGATAAAGAAATGAAAAGAAGGGAGTAAGCTTTACGCTTAGCAAGTTCGCATGAAAAATAATAAGCAATGTGATAACGTGCTATTTTTAAATTCTTTCTATTTATTCAAAGTCTAGTCAAGTTGTTTTCCTAAGTCATGGTCACTAAATTATTCGTATTTGGAGCTACACGACTCTGATTTTAGAATTGTCAATTTTCCCTGAAACTAGACTTACATATCTTCTTACCATGAAATTTTCATTATTTTTGGTCTAGCCAATAAGTACAGTTTACTCCTTAAAGTTACCCCTGTTTCGCTGTCTAACAGTTCCAACCCCTCTTCACTATGAATTAATTCTCTATAGTATGGGACATAGATGATGCTTCTGTCAATTTCCATTCAAAATAGGATTTTAATCATATAAATTATAACACATAATAAATTTTTTTTACAATTTTTAATGATTTTCCAAAGTTAAGATAGGGGAGTTCGATATCACTTTGACCCTATTTCACAAAAATTCAAATATCTCATCATATGATATTCCTTTTCTTGTACCGTTTCCTTTATATGAAACTATACAAAATAAGCTTTAATTTCATATTTTACTCAGCCTCTAACTCAATTTTCACTATTTTTGGTGGATTATAAAAGTCGGGTAACTGCTATTGTACTAATTTGTCTTAGTGCAACATAATGATAACCATCACAAATTTGTCATAGAAATTACTCTCATAAATATCATTGATTTATTTGCACTCTTATCACAAGTCGATTTCATTTCAAATGGCAAACACATGCTCATGGGTTTCGAGTACGTACCTATGCTATCTCTTAGCACAACCACTCATCCAAACATGACAATCATATATATCATACTAGAATCATCTAAGCATAGATTAGTTTATCATTTCAAGTATTTCCATTCCATTTCTCATATTAATTCCCGTTGAATTCCTCGGAATCTTGATGGATATCACATTTATCGTCAAGTCATGCAAGTGATCATTTCAAGTATGCACTCCCACAAACCTCACTCATTACGGTAGGATTACCAGTCCAGGCTAAATCCCCCATATCATAACTCACACAGTGTTGTCAGGATTACCAGTCTAGGCTAAATCCCTTACAATGACATACACTCTCATAAGCTTGTATCTGAATCACTAGTCCAGGCTAAATTCATTCCCTAATTGGATTACCAGTCCGGGATAAATCCTTAATGCACCTATATTCTTCGGGAGGCTCGATCACTTAAGGAACACCCGTCTAGGCTAGATCCTTTCTATATTGAGATCAACGGATTACCTGTCCAGGCTAAATCCTTTTCTGCAACACATACAGGATCTCATGTCATGTAAACAATGATTTATCCATCAAATATCCCTTTTTTATTCAATCGGGAATTTTCTCTTTTCATAAAGCATATCAATATGCATAGATGATCATGCAATATATATTCAATTCAACACATTTTCATGTTTATTTCGGCATTAGTCCATACAAAAAAAAAACATATCACCTAGTTTTCATACAAACTTATTCATTTCATTTAAAATGTCAATTTCCATCAAAAGTCCAGTAATGTCAAATTCAATACAATCATAGCAAGATATATTTCATGGATAAAAATAATAATATGAATAATATGCTTATTAAATCAAGCGAACTTACCTCGAATACGGAAACAAAAAAATTACCATTTTAGTCCAAAACTTGTATTTTCCCGACTTAAGCCCGAATCTCGATTTCCTTGATCTATCATTTCAAATATAGCTTATTTAGGACTCACATTATTCAAATTGACCCAAAAACATATTTTGTCAAAATTACATTTTTGCCCCTAAACTTTATCAAAATTACACTTTTCCCCTAGGCTCTTATTCAATTTTCTCATTCTATAGACCTAGCCGAACCATTTTCATAACTATAGCAAACTACAATTCTCATCATAACACCCTTTTATACCATGTTTATAACTTTTACAAAATGGTCCTTTCGGACGTTTTTCGTCGAAAATCTCTTAGTAAAAGTAATTTATCTAAAACCCAACACTCATTTTCTACCATTAGACATTGAAATACAAGCATGTCACTCATGGGTAAATATTTAAACATAAACCCTAGCTCAAAATAATGGTAGAAATTAGTAGATCATGTTATCGGGACTTCAAAAATGTAAAGAACATTCAAAACAGGGCTAGGATGCACTTACTATGGAACTTGGAAGCTTGAAAACCATAACTGTGGCTTCCTCCTTGCTACATTCGGCCAAACAAGAAGATGGACAAGGGTTTTTGGCTTTTATTTTGTCTTTTAGTCCATTTAATTACCAATTTACCAAAGTTCCCTTTTTAGTCATATTTAAAATTTTACCCTTCCATGTCCATTTTTGTCAAAAAATTTATCCAATGGTCTAATTACCATTTAAGGACCTCCAATTTAAAATTTCATAACAATTAGACACTTCTAACATGTGGAACTCAACTTTTGTACTTTTTACAATTTAGTCCCTTTGACTAAATTGAGTGCCCAAAAGTCAAAATTTTTGAACGAAATTTTCACGAAATCATCCTGTGAAATCATAGACCATAAAAATATAATAAAAATAAATTTTCTTACGTCGGATTTGTGGTCCCGAAACCACTGTTCCGACTAGCCCTAATTCGGGATGTTACAGTTCTCCCCCCTTTAGGGATTTTCGTCTTCGAAAATCTTACCAGAAGAGTGGTTTGGTTTTTATATAAACTCCACTATCACAATCATTGTTAAAGAACTTTTACTCAGGCTATGCTTAACACTTCGCTCTTTAATTTCTCATACTAAAGTCATGAGCAATTCTTCGCCATTACGACACATCAACTGGATCTTAATCTCAATCTGCTTAAAGAGAACTAACATACTAGGAAATCTGACAATCTCGAAGATATATGATTCAATTGATCCGTTAAGCGAGAATTCAACACATATCAAAATGATTTGCAGATTTCATCAAACATTCAACAACAAGCCACAAAACATCTTTCTCTTTCAAAGATAAGAATAATCTTAATAACAATTCATGTATCCAAATACAAGGATCAGAAATGTCGAGTTCCAAACTCGTGCACCAACACATCACTCCTGTGTGTTTTCTTGCAAACTCTCTGTATAAACTTGGGATTTTCTATGGAAGCACTTGAAATCACATTTTCTTTTCTCAAAGACTATACAATAACTAACTCAAGTCATCTACGCTATCACAACTCAGATCTAGTTATAACATCAGATACGTTAAGTTATTACACTACTTTTTTTTTGTTTCATAACGCATCATAAACCATTTAACAACATATCACTGAAAATCCAGAAGTCTCTGCCCAATGCAGACTAAACCAGTTCTAAGGCTTCGGTTAACAATGTTCTCGTCTATTTGAAGCTTTACTAACATGTCATAAACCTTTCAACTTTCACAAGACAAAAATTTTATCATTCAAAGTAGCTTTTAATCATATCAAAATCTTTTAGGATATATACACTCTTCATTCAGATATCTGTCTTTTACCCTAAAAGAAATAAAATCTCATTCTCAGACGTTAATATCCTATTTAATTTTATTCAAATAACAACCAATACCAATTTAACAACCAAGTCAGCCTCAATCATCAATAATGACATTTCAAAAAATGCTCCCTTCCAGTCAATAGAACGATTCAACAAGTAATCATTCAAAATTCACTTATCATGCTACTCAAAAGACCACTTCAAATACATTAACTCGGAATAATAAGAATATTCCAACTGAAGGCATTAAATTTAATTAACTTACTCGGGAAAAGAAATCCAGATACTGGAATCATCATGTTGCTATAATCTAATCGGAAACATAGTCGTAATTGACATAGTCATCAGGCCAAAGAACTCATTTTAGATATAAGTCATGATTAATAATTTACAGAATAAAAATGAGAAGAAAACCAAATAAAGAGGTCCAAGACAGAAAAATCCAAGATAAAGAAACTCTCAAGATTCAAAAATCCAAGATACAGTACCATAACGGTAGATCGTGAGCAAAACTCATAAGAAAACATGAAAGATCTTCATAATTCCTCAAAGACAAGAAATCCTGATGAATACATCATTCAAACCCACTTGGAATGTAACACCCTTTACCCGTACCCGAGACCGGGACTAGGTACGAGGCATTACCAGGCATGTACTTGAACATTTCTAGGAAATACGGGTTATAAAATTTCATTCCAATTTCAAACCAATCCAATAGCAACTTGGTGTCTTTATTATGAGCCTACGAGGCTCAAACATACATTGAATTGATCCGGGACTAAACAGAGGACCTAATAAAAATTTAAGAAAAATTCTGAGTTAATGTTTCACACGCCCGTGTGCTTTGGGACACGCCTGTGTCCCCTACCCGTATGGAATTAATTGAATTTATTTTCTAATTTGAACCTACAAGGGTTTTCACACGGCCAAGCACACGCCCACGTCTCTGGCCTGTGTCCTTCACACGGCCTTGACACGCCCGTGTGGTTGCCCGTGTACAAAAACTTAAGCATTCTATTTATAATGTCAACATGCATTTAGGGGCACACGGCCAAGACACACGTCCGAGTGTTAGGCCATGTCCTCCACACGGTTGAGACACACGGCCGTGTCTCTACCTGTGTGTTTACTACCTTGCATTCTGACTTAAAATTTTAAGTGCAGGGGATACACGGTTATGCCACACACTAATGGGGTGGTCCGTATGTCACACACGGTCTAGACACACGCCCCTATGTGGACCATATTAGGCTATTTTCCAAGCCTTTGGTCACCCTCTAACATAGGTTCTCAGTTATAGGTTTCCACAACATATAGTCAGGCCTAATTATACTCTCAAATGACCGCGATCTACCTCATTGCATGTGAACCTCATTTCACCAGTCTTACACATGCTAGGATTATTTCTCTTGTATCAAGAATGTCTATGCCTTATAACACATTCAAGATTGGCTCATTATTATAACTCATTGCCAATTATGATCTAATCATCCCATATGACTCGGTCATGTTACATGTGTGTCTACTTATGATACGCCATGTTTATTCATCTCAATAACATTAGAACACAAATATGCACAACTATGTAGGTCATACCTTATAACAAAATGAGCCAAATCCTATGGCCATATGCATGTGGACATGCACACCTTACAGGCCTTCATATTGGCTAATCACATGACACATATTCCAAAATTAACAATAGGCCTACACATGCCATTGAACAAAATAAGAGTATCTATATACCGAAGCTAGACAAGATGATAGTGTGTTGACTCTCCAATCATCTTCCAGTCTTTGTGAGTCGACGAGCTCTGTAAGACAGGGAGGGTAAGCATTTACATGCTTAGTAAGCCCGAATAACTGGAAAATAAACTTATCGATTTGTTTAGCATGCAATCATATTAGGCAAATAAACCAACAAGTATGGAATGGTTCCCCTATCACATACATTCCATCAACAAGTTAGTCACATAATATCACACTATGTAACTTATCTAAGATGAGCTCATCATTCAACGTTTTCATTTTTCTATCACATATTAATCCCGTTGAGTTACTCAGAAAATCTCAATGGATTATCCATTTACTGTCAAGTCATAAGAGCGATCATCTCATGTATGCACTCCCACGAACCTCACATTTTACGGCGGGATTACCAGTCCAAGCTAAATCCCCTGTAATGTAAACTCATAAGTTGATGTCGGGATTGCCAGTCCAGGCTAAATCCCGTATAGAGACAAACACCCTCAATGAGCTTGGATCTAAATTAGCAGTCCAGGCTAAATTCAGACCCTAGTCGGATTACCCGTCCAGGCTAAATCCACAATGCACACATATTCTTCGGGAGGCTCGATCACTCAAGGAACACCCATTCAGGCTAGACCCTTTTGACATTTGAAATCAACGGATTACCCATCCGAGCTAAATCTGTTTCTACAACACATGCAGGATCTCAAGTCATGTAAGCCATGGTTTATCCATTGAATTTCCCTTTTTACTTCAACTGGGACATTTATTATCATATCATTATTAGTGACATATTTCATGGATTTTCATGCCATCATTATAACTAAATATCATGCATTCATAACACATGTAGTTAGGCATATTAATAGTTTACTTAAAGTTATTCGAACTTGGTATTCGTCTCAGTTTTGTGTTTCGATTATTTCGAAACCTTTCGTTTCCCTCAATCGACCTCCAAAATTTGTTCATCGGGGCCTATAACAATAAAAATGAAACATCAATACCTCACATTTTCCTTTTGAGCCTAAATTTCACCCCGAACAAAATGACCGTTTTGCCCCTAACCTTTCACATTTTTACGATTTAGTCCCTAGGCTCGTATAATGAAATGCGTGCAATTTCTACCTTACCCAAGTCTAGCCAAATGTTCTTTCCTCTTATGGCAGCCCACATTTTCCATTATTTTACATTTTTACCACATATTTTACACCTTTTTCGAAAGGGTCCTTTTAGGGATTTTTCATGAAAATCACCTAGAAAAAGATGTTTAACACACATACAACTTTCATATTCCTCCATAAAACATCAAAGAATAAACATGTCACACATGGGTCACTTTACAAACATGAACCCTAACTCAAAATATGGGTAGAAATGGAGAGAGTAAGCTACCGGGATTTCAAAAATGCGAAGAACATTAAAAACGGGGCTTGGGAGCACTTACTATTGAGCTTGAAAATTTTAAAAACCCTAAATATAGAGGGCTTGATAAATTTGACTGTATGAGGGATAGGAATGGCTGATTTTTTCCTTCATTTTCCCATTTTATTTCATTAATTAGCCAAATGACCAAAATGCCCTTAGCCCTTTCTTTAAAATTTTATCCATACATGCCCATTTTTGTCTAAAAACTTAGAAATTGGGAAAATTTATCTTTAAGACCTTCTAATTAATAATCTAAAGCAATTTCATACAAATTTCTTCTAGAATCCAAGTTTTGCAATTTATTCAATTTGGTCCTTATTTACCAATTGGACATCTTACTCATAGAATTTCCTCATGAAACTTTAACACATGCATATTTTCATATTCTAGACCTCATAATAATCATAAAATAAATATTTCAATGTCAAATTTGTGGTCCCAAAACCACTATTCTGATTAGGTCCTATTTTGGGATGTTACATTTCTCCCCCCTTTAGGGACTTTCTTCCTCGAAAGTCTTACCTGTAAACAGGTTTAGATATTGGCTTCTCATGGTTTCTTTTTGTTCCCATGTAGCCTCTTCCTCACACCATTTCAATGCCATAAGCCTTTTACCAAAGCCACATCTTTATTTCTTAGTTGTTTAACCTTATGAGCCAAAATCTTGATCGGTTCCTCACCATAAGTCATGTCCGGTTTAATTTCAATCTGAACCGGTGAAATCACATGAGAGGGGTTTGATCGATGTCACCTTAACATGGATACATGGAACACATCGTGAATCTTTTCCAGTTCGAGTGGCAATGCCAAACGATAGGCTAATGGTCCAACTCTTTCAGTGATCTCATATGGTCCGATAAATTGTGGACTCAGTTTGCCTTTTCGGCCAAATCTCAATACCTTTTTCCATGGAGATACTTTCAAGAATACTCTACTTCCAATTTGAAATTCGACCTCTTTTCTTTTCAGATCAGCATATGATTTTTTCCTATCCAATGCCGCTTTTAAATAGTCACGTATCATTTTAACCTTTTCTTCAGTTTCCTTAATTAGATCAATCCGTGAATCTGATTCTCCTTGAGTTTCATCCAATATAATGGAGTTCGACACTTCCTGCCATACAAGGCCTCGTAAGGTGCCATCTTTAAATTCGTTTGAAAGCTATTGTTGTAAGCGAACTTTACCAATGGCAGGTATTTTTCCCAGTTGCCCTGAAATTCAAGGATCCAACATCGCAACATATCCTCCAGAATCTGAATCATCAGCTCAAACTGACCATCGTCTCCATGTGAAAAGCTGTACTAAAGCTCAACTTTGTACCCAAGGCTTCCTGTAACTTCTTCCAGAATCTCAAAGTGAATCTCGGGTCTCTATCTGAAATAATCGATAGCGGTAGCCCATGTAATCTTACAATATCAGATATATACAATTCGACCAACTTATCAAGTGAATAATCTATCCTTACCAAAATAAAATGAGCCGACTTTGTCAACTTATCAACCACAACCCATATAGCATCTTTCTTTTTTGGGGTCAATGGTAATCCTGTCACGAAATCCATAGTAATTCTGTCCCATTTCCATTCAGGGACCATCACAGGCTGCAGCAAACCAAAAGGTACTTGATGTTCAACCTTGACTTGCTGGCAAATCAAGCATTCCGATACGAATTTGGAGATGTCTCTTTTCATGCCATTCCACCAGTAATTTTCTTTAAATTATTGTAAATTTTGGCACTTCCAGGATGAATAGACAAACGGCTATCATGGGCTTCTTGCAAGATTTTTTGAATAATTTTATTATTCCTCGGTACGCAAACTCTGTCTCTGAACATCAAACATCCATCGGGACTAACCTGAAAATCTGATTCAATGCCCAACTCACATTGAGCTCTTTTAGCCTGTAGGATACTATCATTAGTCTAAGCATCATAAATTTCCTGAAGAAATGTCGGCCTGACCCTTAACTCTTCCAAGATCAAACCATCATCAAAAAACATCAATCGAGTGTTCATAGCCCTCAATACAAATAAAGATTTTCTGCTCAACGCGTCGGCGACCACATTCGCCTTTCTAAGATGATAATCGATGATCAACTCATAGCCTTTAATTAATTCTAACCATATCCGCTGTCTCAGATTTAGTTCTTTTTGAGTCATTAAATACTTCAAACACTTGTGGTCTGTGAATATACGACAAGTCTCACCATATAAGTAACGCCTCCAGATTTTCAAGGCAAAAACAATGTCGGCAAGCTCTAAATCATGTGTCGGATAATTCTTCTCGTGTGGCTTCAACTGCTGTGAAGCATAGGCTATCACCTTGCCATCTTGCATAAGTACGCAACCCAATCCATTTAAGGATGCATCACTATAGACCACAAACTCTTTCCCCAGCTTAGGCAATACTAAAACTGGAGCTTCAGTCAGCAATGTCTTCAACTTTTCGAAACTCTGTTGGCACTTCTCTGTCTATTCAAACTTAATATCTTTCTTTGGTAACCTCGTCATCAGAGTCTCAATCATGGAGAATCCTTTCATAAATCTTTGGTAGTAACCGGCTAAGCCCAAAAAACTTCTAACCTCGATTACATTTTTAGGTGGTTTCCATTCAACAATTGCAGAGATTTTACTTGGATCAACTCAGATGCCATCACCTGAAACAATAAGACCCAAAAACCCTACTGCGTAGAGGCAAAATCCACTCTTGCTAAACTTACAATACAATTGCTTTTCAAGTAAAGTCTGCAACACAGTCATCAAATGCTTTGCATGCTCCATCTCATCATTGGAATAAATCAAAATGTCATCAATGAACACAATGACGAACTTGTCCAAGTATGGCCGAAATATCCTATTCATTAGGTCCATAAATACGGTCGGTGCATTCGTTAACCGAAACAGCATGACAAGAAATTCATAGTGGCCATTCCTCATTCTAAAAGTTGTCTTTGGCATGTCCGACTCCTTAACCCATAACTAATAGTAGCCAGATCTCAGGTCTATCTTAGAGAATACAATAGCTCCCTTCAACTAGTCGAATAAATCAACGATCCTTGGCAAAGTATACTTATTCTTGATAGTCACCTTGTTGAATTGCCGATAATCTATACACAGCTTCATTGAACCATCTTTCTTTTTTATAAATAATACGGAAGCACCCCAAGGCAAAAAGCTTGGCCTTGCAAAACCTTTATTCGTCAGCTCTTGCAACTGTGCTTTTAATTCTTTCAACTCGGTTGGTGCCATCTTATACGGAGCAATAGAAATAGGAGTTATCCTTGGCACCAGTTCAATACCAAAATCTATCTCTTTTTCAAGAGGTAATCCAGGTAATTCCTCCAGGAACACATCTGGATATTCACATACTATTGGCACGGACTCAGTCTTCAACTCCGTTTCCTTAGTGTTTAGTACAAAAGCAAGGTAGGCTTCGTACCCTTCATACAAAATAGGGTTTGTTGCGAAGCTTTTAAAACATATGGCATTCAGCATAACGATTTCAGAAAAACATTGGTTTGTGCTTTCTTGAAAATACGAGTCCTATTACTAACAGGTAAATATGATTAATATTAAATCTTATATTAATACTTAATAATTTAATCTATAAAGATGATCAAATTTAAACTAAAAAAGGAGGTAAGGATGTTCGTTGAAAACTTGCATTCCTTTAATTGAACAACCCACCAAAATCTTCTCATTTTCTAATCCAATCCTCTCTATTCTTGGTCAAAGTTCCAACACTCAAAAGTCAATTCATTCTCTTCAAAACATGTATTATGCACAATTTTAAAATCATGCTCATGAAGAACTTATGCAAAATAACCTTTAATAATCATACTAGTGATGAAAAAAATACACTTTCTTACCTTTGTTCTTCACTTTCTCAAACTACCTCAAACTTTTTCGCACTAGCTCATGGAAACCCTTACTTTCCATGGAGAAAATTGTTAAGCCAAGTTTTAATTGATAAAATGTTTTGATATAACAAATTTAAGTATTTTTGAATAAAAGTTAAAATTGAATAAAATTAACAAAACGATTTGTTTAAAATTGAAGTCTAAAGAGATAAAAATTTTGAAAATCTACTTTGAACTCTTAGAAAATTTTTGAAACAATTTTAAAATCAAGTTGAAATAACTTTGACAAAGTAAGAAAGTGTTTTATCATTTTATCAAGTCAAAATAATTTTCAAACAAGTTAAAATTGCTGCAGGCCAAAAAGTATCGATACATTTCAGCCCAATATCGATATTTTATGAATTATTAACACCCTTCTTAAAAACGATATCAAAATGGCATTCTATTTTTCACAAACCCAATTAAGTATCAATATTTTCTGAAATATTGATACCCCATTGTAAAAATGATACCAAGATAGCATTCTGTTTTCACAAAACTTACAAAGTATCAATACGGTATCGATACCATTTTATAAGTATCGATAAAAATTATTTTGGTATCGATGACGGTCTTTGAATCTAGTATTTATTGCAAAAATTATCGATACCCTTTTATGCCGTATCTATACTCGGTGTTACAGATGTATTAAATGCTTTTCATTGGTACATCCCCAACGACTCTATCCATGATACCAACAACTTCAACGATTGGAAATCAATTAGGGGGTATAAATACCAACTTCTAAAGTTCCTATAACAACAAGAAAGCACTTTCAAGCTAAAATCATCAACTAAACAACCTTTGAGCTTACTATTCCCATATTCTTCTTGCATACACTTGTGAGCTTTACTTCTATTCTTTTGCTCAAGTGTATTTCATTGTATTTGAGCTTAATTTGCAAATACTTTGATCTTGTTAGATTATTTCTTTATTTTCTTATTTGTATTTGTTTGAGGAGGTTTGTGTCTTAAGATTTGGGGTAGAAATCTTAAGGGAGTTGTAAGGTTAATTATTATCCTCAAAGGTTATCAAATTAGTGAATTTGTGACAGCCCTAAATTGACCCTAGTCAGAGAGTGGTTTCGGGACCATGAAACCGAGTCTTATAAATAATTAAAGATTATATTCTGTGTTTATGATGTGCGTAAATGCTTGTGTGATAGTTCCATACTTTAATTTGGTCAGTGTATGTGAAATTTATTAGTAGGGACTTATGTGAGACAATTTAGAAATATGCTAGGCAAGTGTTCAAGTGGCCTATTAATATATGTGGGAAAGTGATTGTCCTTGCATGTCAAATTAGCCAAATTAAAGCATAGTGGCCGGCCATGCTATGGGTGGAAACATGTCACAAACATGTTAGGTTAGTGATGTATGTTAGGAAAAATAAAATAATGAGCATGGTAATTAAATAATGAAAGGGAGGAGTGATGAAAAAAAAATGGTCTCATCCATGCCCCCCTTTGCCGTGAATGGAAGAAAGAAAACAAAGAAAAACAATGTGTGTTCATCCTTGAACATCTTTGACCGAAATTCAAAAGGAAAGAAAGGAGGAAATGTTGAAGAGGTTCGGCCATGCATGTAACTAGGCTAAGGTATGTTTGAGGTTGCTCCATGAGATTCATGTATATTTTAGTAGTTAGCTTGAGTTCTAACTAGCCCATGGTTCAAATCTTTACTATGTCATGGAGATGATATTCGGCTAAGGTGGATTTGTGTTGATATCATTTGCATGCTAAAAGTGAAGCTTTGTAATGGTGCATGTGATGGTGGATTGATGATTCTTGAATCTTCTTTTTAGCATTTTTGAGTGAGACATTAAGTTCTTTGTTTAACCATGACCAAAAATTGAAATGGTATGGTGTTGTGATGCATTCGGCCATGGTAGGAAGTAGAAGGGAAAATATGGTTGTTGTTAGATGAAGTAGAGTCTAACAAATGAGCACATATGTGCATTAGTTGCTAGATGGAGAAGAATCGGCTAGCAAGTTGTGTGCTAAGGCCGAATATAATTTTTGTATATTAATGAGTAATGCATGTGTTGAATTGATGGAAAGGGAGAGGATGCTTTACTAGTGTATATATGTGTATGGGCCAAGTTTTGAACTTGAAACAAAATGATGTTTAGTCAATACAAGTGACCATACTTGTAGAATGTATTGAGTGTTGCAATCGGCCTCAACATAGACATGTATGTTCGACCACATGAATGAGTACATAAGTTGATGTGTATGTTCGGCCATAGGTAAGCATATTGATGGCTTTCTCTTGACTTAGAAAATTCGGCTAAGGGGAATATTAGCTAATATGTTGGATTCGATTCGTGATTTCGTACATATGTGACTCTAATGTCTAATGTATATATGGACTAAGTGCCTTGAGGTTCTCTTTTGATGTTCAAATGAATTGTGTTAAATTGCTTAATGTGATTAAAAATGCGCATGACCATTGTGTATTTGAGCTAAAGGGTGGCCATATGACCTATTAAACTCCTTTTCATATTCGGCCATAAGCTAGCATAATGAGACTTTAATAAGTTAAATTTGTTTGAATTAGCTCAAGAGCTTAGAGGACCACAGTTGGATAAGGGGAAGGAAAAAGTTATCGAATAGGCGCCGAAATCGTTCGACCACATCCGAGGTAAGTTTTAGAGTAATGGAACTTAGATTATGATTTGATTAGATCATGTTTTAAGCAAATCAAAATCATGCTCTTTGTATGTGGCTATTGAGTCGAAATTGCAAGTGTGATAAGTGTCTTGTGTTTGAGCTTTGGTAATGAAAATGAAATACGGATGTGTCATGATTTATTGATAAATGTGCATGGTCATTCGAATGATGTCCGGGCTAAGTCCCGAAGGCTTTGTGCTAAGTGACTATATCCGGACTAAGATCCGAAGGCATTTGTGCGAGTTACTAATTTCGGGCTAAGCCCGAAGGCATTGGTGCGAGTTACTAAATCCGGGTTAAGTCCCGAAGGCATTTGTGCGAGTTACTATAACCGGGCTATATCCTGAAGGCATTTGAACGAGTAGCTATATCCGGTTAAATTCCGAAGGTACGTGATTCGGGAACAAGTGATCTTGCTCTAAAAATTTCAGTTAATACGCTTGTAAAATCCCAACAATGAGGTATGTTTCGTATGTGCATTGGAATAGTTGATTCCCTTCGAATAATATTCGCTCAGTCGAGTAATGAGCTTCTGGTATTTGGCTAAGATGATCCCTTATGTATGAATATAGGGGTTGGAATGTGAAGTAGGAATGATTTGAGAAAATGTATATATGGAATTATCCGTTTAGTTATATGAATGCTATACTTCTGATGTGCTTAAATTCTTTGCTCAAAACTTACTAAGCATTTAATGCTTACTCCGTTTCTTTGATTCTCTGTTTTATAGATTTTGGTTCTTCAGCTATCGAACTCGGGATTTTGAAGTCGAAGTCGCCCACACTATCAAAGCTCCTTTTGGTTTACTTTTGGTTGAACTTTGAAATGGCATGTATAGGACTACCCTTTTGTTGTTGGTCATGAACCCTTCGGTTTTGTGTAAATTTGGATAGCCATGCGAAAATGGCTTAAATATACTTTGATCATAGCATTATAATCGTTTTGTAGGTTGTCCGTCGAGAGGTATGGAAATGTTGGTAACGGTTAGCCATGGGAATGGTTATTCATGATCACTTTTGGTATATGTATGACAAACTCTAGTTGATCCATGGAGGATCATGAAATAGGTAAAGTTTACCTTAGAAAATAGATGCTGGCAGCAGCAGTGATGTGGATGTGAAAAATCACTAAAAATAGTAGGAATGGAGTTAAATAGTGAATAAATTATGTAATCGAACCTTGATGAATCTATTTTCATAGGAAAGTAGCGAAACGTTCATATGAACAGTATATTATGAGATGTTAAAGTTTTCGTGAGATAGGGCCAGAACGGTTTTTGGATCCCCTGATCTAACTTTAGAAATTAATTAAAAATTAACCAGGGATAATTAGAAGTCATGCCTTAGATGTATAGATTAATTTTTGAGTCTAGTTTCATTAGAAACAAATGGAATCAGTGTTGAAGCTTTGTACAGGGAGATATCCAAGTCGTAATGCTTGAAGGTCAGTGTAGTCGCACCCTGTAACAGGGGAGAATTTAACTAATAAACTGTACTAATTGGCTCAACCAAAAATTCTAGAAAAACAATTGTAGATGGATATATGAGTCTAGTTTCAGGAAAAATTTATGAAACTGGTTTTCGAGATTTGAAACTCAAGATATGATTTTTAAGGCGACAGTGATGCAGTAACCAGCTTGTCTGGAAATTTTTAAATGGACTGAAAAAATATAAGTGAATTTAGTCTGTGAACCCCTCGTGTCCGACTCCGGCAACGGTCTTGGGTACGGGGTGTTACAATTTTATTGGTATCAGAGCTACGGTTTAGTCGATTCTAGGACTACCGTAATACGTTTGGGTCTAGCTATACATGCCATTATGTGATTATTTGATAGTGTGGTGATTTCTGACAATTGAAAATGTGTTTATTTTGTAATGGATCCCGATCCCGACCGAGCGGTAGCTGATGATCTTGAGAGTGTAGCGCCTGCTCCCGCACAAGGGACAGTGCCGGTGGACTCTCAACCTAATGCTAGTAATCCGAACGATGAAGCTAGACAAGCTTTCTATAGCGTGATGAATGATTGGTTCAACCAATACATTCGAACTAATACGGCTGTTCCACAACCTCCATTCCCGACAAATACCACCCCCGCACATACAATACCTCCGGTAACTAACCAAATAAGGCCAAATAAGCCCCCAGTTGACAGAATCCGAAAACACGGGGCTACTGAATTTAAAGCTACGGACAGCGATGATGCCGAGCAAGCTGAATTTTGGTTGGACAACACTATCCGGGTACTCGATGAGCTATCTTGCACACCCGATGAGTGCCTAAAGTGTACCATCTCCTTGCTACGTGATTCTGCCTACTATTGGTGGAATACATTGACTTCTGTTGTGCCTAGAGAGCAAGTAACTTGGGAGTTTTTCCAAACCAAGTTTCGGAAAAAGTATATCAGTCAGAGGTTTATGGATCAAAAATGGAAGGAATTTCTTGAACTTAAACAAGGTTCCATGTCGGTTACCGACTATGAACGAAAATTTGTAAGGCTTAGCCGGTACGCATGAGAATGCATTTCCTCAGAAGCCGTAATGTGTAAACGTTTCGAGGATGGATTGAATGATGATATAAAGCTGTATGTTGGCATATTGGAAATCCGAAAATTTGTGGTACTTATCGAGCGAGCTTGCAAAGCCGAGGAGCTCAGTATGGAGAAAAGAAAAGCTGATATGGGAGCAAAGGAGTTTCGTAAGAGTTCTTCGGGGAGGCCCTTTCAACAGTCATCGAAGAAGTTTAGAGATGATTTGGGCCGATCTAGGGACACATTGGGTTTTTCTAGACGAGACCGTGATCGACCCCCTGTGAGTGCACGAGTCACTTCGGTTGCCAGTGTTGGAAATGATCGTCGAGACAGAACGAAGTGTCGGTATTAGGTAAATGGCACTCGAGGAGCTGTAGATTCCATGACCGCTCCTGTTACAAGTGCGGGTTAGCCGACCACTTTATCAAAGATTGCCCGAGGTTGTCTGAACAGAATGCAAATCAGAGTGGGAAACCGGTGCTACCATTGCCGGGTAGACATCTAGAATACGGGA